>NC_022027.1:57485389-57487947 GCF_000317375.1 Microtus ochrogaster | reverse complement strand
AGGACAATCAAAGCTACACAGAGAAAAAAAAAAAAAAAAAAAAAAAAAAAAAAAGATTTACCTTTATTTTATGTGTATGGGTGATTTGCCTGTGTGTCCATCTGTCCAGCACATGAATGCCTGGTCCCTCGGAGGGCATAGAAAATAGCCTGAACTGTAGTTGCAGACAGTTGTGTGCCATTATGTGGGTGCTGGGAAATGAACCTGGGTTCTCTAACCATTAAGCGCCCCTTCTTTTTCTGCTTTCTAAGTTTCTATCAGTTTTTAAAAAGTTGACTTATCCAAGTAAAAAAATTAAAAGTTCTAAATAAAAATTTATGCTCATGGAAAAAAAAAATTAAAAGTTCTCCTAAATTATCTTCAGATAGTATAATGATTTCATTCCTTGTTAACATTCAAGTAACATATAAAATTTCCTGCCTACTATATAGGCAATATAAATATTTTCCATTTACAAACCATAAAATATTACAAATATTCTCTTAACAGATCAAAAAACATACTTTTGCTTTTGACTGTGTAAGTTCAAAGTGCACAGACTCCATCCTCGTCATCAGGGAATGATTCTGGGTGACCAAACAAGCATTCTGTTGCCTAAGTTTATTAAGTTTCTCTCGAAGGCTTTTAACCTCTTGATCCATAGAAGCAGATGAAAAAGAAACCTGAAAAAGAAGAAAATAACAATGTACATTAAATTCTTTGATGTTTATATATAATTAATAGAAAACGGCAACAATTACCATTAAAATCATTGAACTCAGCGCAATGAACATTAGTGAATATTGATAAAAACAAAAGAGAGACAACATTCCTTTCCACTTGTAGTAGTACAAATTAAGTATACACTGGCAAAAGAATCAACAGTATCACTCCTGAGTATAAATATGATAGAAATCTTTGTATTTCTGCACCTAAAGATACTCACAGCTACCCTGCATACAGAAGAGAATATGGAGAAATACATATGCCAACCAAGATGAGACAAAATATTCTTTAACTTATGCATGTATTTTACTATGCTGTTAAATATATCTTATAATACATTTTCAATGTTATTTTCAAAATTTTGAGGAACATATATGTATAGACTATAAAGTCAAGCTACATAAAAGAAAAAGCATATAAAAATACATCCTGCCATCCTTAGTAACTGTTTTTCAGATTAACTTTTTTTTGAGACAAGTTCTCTAACCCAGGTTGACCTCAAATTCCTTATATATGCAAGAATGACTATAAACTTCTAATCCTCCTGCCTCTCTTTGTTTTGTTTTTTACTGTTTTATGATTTTCAAGACAGGGTTTCTTTCTGTAACAGTCCTAGCTGTCCTGGAACTTGCTCTGTAGACTAGACTGTCCTTGAACTCCCATAGATCCGCCTGCCTCGGCCTGGAATTAAAGGCGTGTGCAACCACTGCCTGGCTCTGCCTCTAACTCTTGAGTACCAGGGTTATTGGACAAAGTCATCATGCCCAATTTATGAGGTACTCAAAGCAATTCTCCTACCTCAGTCTGTGAAGTGCTAGCATTATAGACATGAGCCACGACCTGCCTGACATCTTACTTTAACTTTATAGTTTAGCTTTCTAGTGGTTCCAAACATATATAAATAATTACTCAATTGCCTTTTCTCTTTATACAAAAACTCTCATACTTCATATTTTCTTATTTAAATAATATAAACTAACAATTTCTCCATAACAAATATATTGGAAAACTCAGTTTTCCTCCTAACTGCAGAGTTTTCACTGCATGAAAGATTAGGATGTAAAAGGTACAATTATGGAGCTGGGGAGATGGCCCAACAATGAAAACACTGGTTGCTCTTCTGAAGGACCCTGATTCAATTCCTAGCATCCACATAGAAGCTCACAATGCGAAGTTACTATCTATAACCTGGTTGCAAGAGATCCAATACCCACTTTTTACCTCCACGACATAACTGCAGGCAAAACACTCATGCACATATAATAGTACTGAAAAAGAACAATTATATTCCCATCTCAAACACTGTAGTCAAAGACTACGGATAACATGCAAAGAAAAATCATTTTAAATAGGTATAAAAAATAATAACCTTATCTCTTGTCTTCTTTTGATAATCAGTACTACCAGACATTTTACAAACTTTCTTATAAGGTGGATACTTTAAAAGTCCCAGGCGGCTAGGTTGAGTAAGCTCTTCCAAAATAAGCCTTTCAGATCTTGAAGGATTGCAGACATAATCAGAATTTTCACTTGGACTAACACTACAGAACAAAGAAAAATTATACTTCAGTCTGACAATAGTTTTCACCACAAATTTCTGCATATACTAATCAGAAATTAGATCCACAGCTATGAGCATAACTGTAAACAGAGGTAGAGATTTTCTTTTGCCTGACTGCCCAGTCCCAAATAAGCACATAAACACTTGTCAATCTATTTCCTGAATCTCCTTTACTTCAGGAGTGGAAAAAAAGCAGCTACAATAATGAAAGATTAATAAAAATTATGAATATATAGTTTATACTGATTCCTGATATGTTAAAGATGTTTGGGTTTTGCTTCATTTTGTTTAT
>NC_022027.1:57476746-57484269 GCF_000317375.1 Microtus ochrogaster | reverse complement strand
CACGCACACACATGCACACACATACAATGAACTGATGCAATTTTTTAAAAATTTATTCAAAGTCATGCAAATCTTGGAGGGTCAGACCAAGATCTGAATCAAGGTATACTTTTCTAATTAATTTCAATATGAGGTGTTATAATTTAATAATCATTTTACAAATCTGGGGCATCCGATAAGATGTTACCACTACAATCTTCCATATTTTCTTAAAAGGTGGTATTACCAGATAAGTTATCATCTGTTCACAGTGGTTGTAAAATTTAAATATACTCACATTCACAAGTCATAATCACAGATCAAAATGACATCGAAAGGCTGAATACGGTTACCACTCCTTTGATCCTGGCTCTTGGGAAGTAGAGGCAGGTGAGCTCAAGGCCAGCCTGGTCTACATATTAAGACATTCTCTCAAAAAAGACACAAAACAAAAAAGACATTTAGTAATTCAACTCAGAAACTACATGGGGGAATGTTCGGGTGCATCAGCTGTGGGCAAGCAGGTCTAGGATTAACTAAAAGGAAAGAATCATGATGTAGCTGGCCAGATGGCTCAGAATTCAAGGGTCCCGACTGCTCTTTCAGAGGCTATTGCTACTCTCAGCACCCACATGGTGACTCACACTAGTCTGTAACTCCAGTTTCAGAGGAACCCAAACACACTGCAAAATTAATATCTTTAAAATCATAGCAATGAATATTTTGCTATTTTAATTATTAAAATAACACTCAAAGCTTTAGAATTTCTACTCCTGCTATAGATCTTCTTACAATTTCACCTCTTGTTCACACTCCATTCACTCTTTTTCATTGTGGAGCCTGTTCTATCGCCCTTCTTAAAAGCTGGGCTACCAATATAATCCCCATGTTCAAGGCTATAAAGTAAAAAAATGTATTTAGGAAAGCTCAATATTTTGAATGGATAAATGAATAAGCTACCTTCTCCGTTTCTATTCTGGTAAAATAGTTTGTTACATTTATTCTCTACTCAAAATTTTGCAAGAGTGAGGTGGGTTATTAAAATCTCTCACCTTATTGGAAAAAGCTGAGTATTGAAATTAAATAAGATGTTTAGAAAATAAAGTGTTTCTACTGTCTTTCCGATATTGTTTTCACAAATCTGCTTCTGCTTAAGTTCGAAGACTTCCCCGGTCAGATAGTGACTCGGGTCCCCATTCTGCTTCAATCACATCTGTTCAACAACATCTCGAGCTTCATATCGGACAATGACGGAGAAAAAAAGGAGAAGAATTAGATCGAAAAATGCCGCTCAACACTGTATAACACCACCTAAGTCAAGTTTTTATGTTCAACAACTTCTGCATTCTCATGTGAGAATTTTCTAACTGTTCTGAAGCATCAGTGAATACGTCTAGTATTCAAACATCGTCATGTTCCTGAGGACTTTTACCAGTCGTATGTACGCGGAAAGGCTCATCGTCTTACCTAGGGGCCCTGACAACGGTATCTTCAAGCCTACTTGGGGGGGAAAAAGCGTTCTAGCTGTACTCACAGTAAGGGAAGAACCGGCACTCTATACTCCCTGGATGAGACAGGCTTTCCCGCTTGGTAAAGAGCCCATGGTTTTATACAGTATTTTATCTCGAGGACGCTCAATCTACTGTAAGAGGGGATCCGTCTGTCTGGAGGGAGCAGAGCATTTGGCATCCTCAAACCCAACACACCGCCCGGGAGCGCACTGAGCGCCGGGACGTCAGGAAAGCCCGCTTCCAGTCAGGGGGCGTCTGCTCACCACCAGGTCGCAGCTGTACTTAGCGACCCCAGGCCAAGGCGCAGCGCGGCTCCTCTGCGCTCGAAGCCTAGGACAGCGCAGGCCTCGACGTGGAAGCCTCCAACACACGACCTAGAGAACCAGCGAACCTCAGAGGCGCCGAGTTCGAACCGCCGCGGGAGCCGTTGGGACGCGCCTCCCGGGCCACAAGCCCCACCCCCACACAGGCTCCGCCGCGGCGTGGCCGGAGCGCAGAGCGTGCCGGGAGATGAGGCCGGACGTGCGGATGGGTTCTGCACGCCTAGTTCATGTTGGACTACAATTCCCATCGTTACCGCCGCCGATGCTCATTGGTGTGTGTCTGTGTGTCTGTGTGAGGGATGCCAAAACTACAAATCCAGTACGAAGCACGGATCCGAAACCAGGGGGCGGAGGGGCTGCACGCCGAGTTCGTATTGGACTACAATTCCCATCATTACCGCCGCCGATACTCATTGATCTGTGTGTGTGTCTGTGTCTATATCTCTGTGTGCCTGTGTCTTTCTGTGTGTCTGTGTGAGGGAAGCCAATACCTACAAATCCAGTATGAAGCACGGATCCGAAACCAGGGGGCGGAGGGGCTGCACGCAGAGTTCATATTGGACTACAATTCCCATCATTACCGCCGCCGATACTCATTGATCTGTGTGTGTGTGTGTGTGTGTGTGTGTGTGTGTGTGTGTGTGTGTGTCTATATCTCTGTGTGTCTGTATCTTTCTGTGTGTCTGTGTGAGGGAAGCCAATACCTACAAATCCAGTATGAAGCACGGATCCGAAACCAGGGGGCGGAGGGGCTGCACGCAGAGTTCATATTGGACTACAATTCCCATCATTACCGCCGCCGATACTCATTGATCTGTGAGTGTCTATGTCTGTGTGTGTCTGTGTCTATATCCGTGTGTGTCTGTGTGTCTATGTCTTTCTGTCTGTGTGTCTGTGTGAGGGAAGCCTAAACCTACAAGTCCAGTATAAAGCACGGATCCGAAACCGGGCGGGGGGCGGTGCAGGAAGGGAGGAGTAGCCCCGCCCTCACCCAGGCCAGCGGAAGGCAGCGCTTCCCTTTCGAAGACGGCGTGAGCCGCGGTCGCCCCAAGTTCCCTGGAGCTCTGGGGTTCGGAGTGGAGGCGCCGGCATCCCACACCTCGCTAAACACTTCCTGGAGATCGCTCCGACCGGGATGGGCGGCAGGACCTGGCTGTCGTTCCCAGTGCTCTTCCTGGCCGCTCTGCCCCCAGCGCTGCTGCGGGGGGCGGCCGGCTTCAAGCCCTCCTTGGACAGCGACTTCACCTTCACGCTCCCGGCCGGCCAGAAGGAGTGCTTCTACCAGCCCATGCCCCTAAAGGCCTCGCTGGAGATCGAATACCAGGTAAGCGCGGGGGCGAGCTGGCCTTCGCCGCTCACCGGCTTGGGAAACTTGCGGAATGCGGGCGAGGTGAATCCAGAGGGTCGTCCGGGAAGCTGGCCTGCTCAGCGCAGGCGCACAGGCGAGGCTCTTCGATGTCTGGAACTCACAAATTTAGCCAGACGTAAAATTGACACTTACCCTCTCTTCCCTTTCCTCTGGTCGGAAAGAGGCCAGCACTAGTGACGTCGGTGGCGTTAGTCTTTATTTCTTAATTCACCCATAGCTTTCCTAGCGAGTATACACTAGTTCTAAGAGTTTCACAGTACTGGGATGGTACACGTTCTTTTTTATTTTTTAATTATTGAGCGAAATGATGCCACTGTTTGCATTACCCTCACCACTTTCACCAGATTCATCACGGTGTTTGCTTCAGTTAAGGAATTTGGAGTGTGACACATGTCAGATTTGGAAATGTGTTCAAGGAAGCTGTTGCCGTATCCATTACTTTCAAATAAGATAATAGTGTATTAAATATTAAAACATTGTAACATCAGGATCCGTCCCTTGTCTGTTTTCTCTTTAATATCAGCAGAATACGGCAATAGAAGTGTCTTAATTAAAAAGTCTATAGGTTTCCACCTGGCAAATTTCTGTGCTTCCAAATAGCCTTGCACCAAAGCATATGTTGATGTGTTTTATCTTTGAGGCTTTTTTAAAAATTAAGTTCCAAATGCTATTAATTAGAGCAGAATAAAATGCATGTAGTGGAATGGAATGGAAGCTCAGAAGTTACTGCTTGCACGTGGTGCACAAATGTACACTCACGTGGACAAATACGTTTATTATTAAATCTTTTTTAAAAATGTCCAGTTTTATATGAAGAAACTTTAGGACGATTTATAGCTTACATTAAGTATCTGAAATCATAGTATCTAAAATCTAAGCAAAAATTAGCATGTGAGCAAAAATTCAGCACTTACTGAACAGTTAATGCGTGTAAGAAATTGTGTAGGGAGGAGGAACAAATAAAGAGAATCAGCCAGGCAGTGGTGGCGCACGTCTTTAATCCCTGTGAGTTTGAGGCCAGCCTGGTCTACAAGAGCCAGTTCCAGGACAGGCTCCAAAGCCACAGAGAAAACCTGTCTCAAAAAAACAAACAAAAAGATAAATATCCCACAACCTGCCACCACTACGCCGCAGACACATAAAATTTAAGCAGATCGTTGGATGGAGTGTGAAAAGCAGATTTAAAGGAAGCCAAATTAGACACAGAGAAACCAACTATGGAGTTAGTGAGTCTGGATGGACAAATAATTTTTATTAATCAAAGATTTCCTTGAAAGCCAGGAATGATGCCAAATGCTGGTAATTCTAAACACTCAGGAAGCTGAAAGCGAGGAATGACAAGCTTAAGGCCAGCCTGTGAGGAGATCCTTCTCAAAAAGTTGGAACACAGCAGAGGATGTCACCCTCTGGCCTCCACTTGCACAGCTTTTTTTTTTTTTTTTTGCTTTTTCGAGACAGCTTTTAAAGGCAGGACATGGTGGCACATGGCTTTAATCCCAGAACTCTGAGAGACACGCAATGAGTTCCAAGACAGCCAGGGCCGCATAAAGAGACACTGTGATGTGGGATTCCTCTCTGTATGCTGTGAATACCAGTGGTCAATAAAGGAACTGAGGTAGGCGGGAAAAGCTAGGCTGAATGCTGGGAGAAAGAAGGCGGAGTCAGAAAGAAGCCATGGAGCCCTCTGGAGCTGAATGGAATTTTACCTGGTTAGCCACAGCCACATGGTGATACACAGATTAATGGAGATGGGTTAAATTAAGATGTAAAAGTTAGCAAATAAGAAGCTAGAGCTAATGGGCCAAGCAATGTTTTAAATAATGTAGTTTCTGTGTGATTATTTTGGGGCTGAGCAGCTGGGAAATCAACAAGCAGCCTCCTTACAACAATACTGTGTCCAATAAATAAGTAAATAAATAGGTAAAATATTTTAAAAGCCTTTATATCACATGATTTACTCATAGAAGTTTCTATTTTCGGGGTTTGTAATGCGTGTTTTTTTTCTCTTCTGTAGGTTTTAGATGGAGCAGGATTAGACATTGATTTCCATCTTACCTCCCCAGAGGGCAGAACCTTAGTTTTTGAGCAAAGAAAATCAGATGGTGTTCACACGTAAGTTGATTGTTTGTTTGAGACACAATATATTTACATGTATCCATGGCTGGCTTGGAACTTAGAATAATCCTTGTACCGTAGCCTTGTGAGTGCTGTGATCAATCATAGGCATCCATCAGCAAGGGTACCACACCCAGATAACTTTTTCCTTTGCTTTGGTTAATCTATTAACATTTTAAATCGGCCTTCTTGGCTTAAAAACATTGTTTTTTGGTTGTTGCTGTTTTTGAGACAGAGTTCAATCATGTAACTGTCTGGACTGACGGTACTCAGATCTGCTTGCTTGCCTCTGTCTCCTGAATAATGGGATTAAAGGCATACACCACCATGTCTGGCCTTTTTTCCAGACAGGATTTCTCTGTGTAGCCCTAGCTGTCCTGGAACTCACTTTGTAGACCAGGCTGCTGACCTCAGACTCACAGAGATCAACCTACCTCTGCCTCCCAAGGATTGAGATTAAAAGCATGAACCATCACTGCCCAGATTTTTTTTTTTTTTTAATTTCGTGTGTATGGACCTTGCGGCTGTAGCTCACACCTTTAAACCCAACCCTCGGAAGTCAGAGGCAGGTGGATCTCTCTAAGATCGAGGTCAGCATGATCTACAGAGTTCCAAGACAAGTTCCAAAGCTACACAGAGAAACCCTGTCTCAAAAACAAACAAACAAAAGAAATTGTGTGTATGAATGTTTTACTTGCATGTATGTATGTGCGCCACATGTGTAACAGGTACCTGCAAAAGCCAGAAATTGATATCAGATACCCAGAAGTGGCTCTCAGCTACCGTAACTCCATTTCCAAGGGATGAAGCACCCACTTCTGATCTCCATAGGCAAGAAACACACACATGGTGCACGTATACACACCAAGGCAAACACTAATACACATAGAATAAATCCAAAAAATGGGTATATACACAGTAGAAAAGAATAATATAATTTATTCTTTTTGTTAAATGCATTTGTTAAAATGGCTAAGTAGAGTTCAATTAAGACTACAATTCATTTGAAATGAATTAAGGTTTATAATACTATAAACTTCATAACTTTTTCTGAGTAACTTGTTTATATACACATGTATATTATGTCAATTAGATATGTATAATTTATATGAAATATAATTTTTAAATCATTCAAAAGTTTTATTTTCAACATGTGAAATGATTTAAAAATTACATTAAGTTTTTTAAAAATTATTTCAGTGAAAGTTAATATTTGCTTTGTAGATAGGAAACATATTACCTACTTAGTTCAGATATTAATAAATTTAATTATCCAGAAAAATACTAAGGAATAAACACAAATATGTATAAAGTTGGGCATGATGGTTAATGCCTTTAATCCCAGCATTCAGGAGACAGACAAAGGTCTTTGTTTGAGACTGACCTGGTCTACAGAGTGAGTTCCAGAACAGCCATAGCTACAGAGAAACCCTGTCTCAATGCATGCCCCCCCCCCGACATAGCTTCATTCTGGCCTACTACTTCTGTATTGCCTATGAATCCTTGCTGCTGTTGGGATACTAGGCAAGCCTAATGACAGTAATAAAAACTCAAGTAAAATTGAACTTAGGAGGATCAAATTATTTCTTGCCCTTTTTGGAGTCATATCATCCAGGTATGTCCACCTTTTGGCTCTGCAATACAACCTCCAGGGTTTACACTCAAAAACTGTATAATCAATTATAAAAAATAAATTATTTTTTAGGAAAGCTCACGTTTTTAGCAAGTTCAGTGTTTTGTGAGCTGTATTTATAACCATCCTCTGACAGACGACACAGACAACCTGTGAGCCACAGGTTAGACACTTCTGAGTGAATGATGTGTCCTTCACAAGAGCCATCAACTGGTTTTATGGGTACTATAACATTTGTTTCTGTTTATAATTGTTCTTCACTCTGTTCACCAGTGTTTGCTCAGGCTGTGACAAAATATCTGAGAAAGTCGACTTAAAAAAAACAAGGTTTATTTTGAGATGTAAGTTGATGGTTATTTGTGCAGAGACACCACAGCAACCCTTATGTCAGTCCACTGTCACCACGGCAGCAAGCGTGGCAGCACACAGCAGACATGGTGCTGGAGAGGAGCTGGGAGTTCTGTGTCCAGATAGAACTGACAGGCAGCAGGAAGAAAGACACTGGGCCTGGCTTGAGCATTGGAAACCTCAAAGCCCACCTTCAGTAACATACTTCTTCCAACAGTGCCACTCCCTATGAACCTATGGGGGCC
>NC_022027.1:57468917-57476498 GCF_000317375.1 Microtus ochrogaster | reverse complement strand
AGAGACAGAGACAGAGACAGAAGGGTCCCAGGTTCAAGATATACTCTCAAGGGCAGACACTATTGCCAATCCCAATCTACTTTCTCACCTCCCAATAGTTGAGTCAATGCTCACGATACAGTCACCTCTAAACCTTTTGGGACATTTTCATATCCAAATCATAAAATGGAGCTTGTAAAAAAAATACAGGGAGACTCTGAGTAATATCTTAGAAAAGTCTATTAATTTGGAAATAAAACCAGGCTTTAGCTCTGGGGGTGTGGCTTCGGGGCAGATCACTTGTTTAGTATATGTGAGGCCTGATCTAGTCCCCAGCACCAAAGCAATGAAGGCCAACCAAGCTTCACCTTGGCCCATAATAGGCTATGTTCATCTTATTCTATGTGAGCTAAATTTCATCTAGAAATGACCAATTACATGAACTCCCAGTGTAATACAGATTAGAGGAAGTGCAATATATGAAAATAGTGCTAAATTATTGAAGAGAAATGAGTATCAACTAATGTGTAGTGTAAAACCAGTTACAATGCCCAATGCAAATACAAACTGGAAATAGAAAAAATGAGACTAACAAAACATGGTCATTACAGGTTGTATTCACGTTATAACAATTAAGTATCAAGAGCCACAGTAGCCAGCAAGACCAAGGACTTAAATTCAGTTTAGATATGAATTGTATTTATTCAGTACAGGTAACCTCACAGAGTAAAGTTCCAGTTACTGGTTACAGACCTCATTCATCTCTTATCTTTGTAAACAGTATTTTGTGTCAGAAACCTGAAGGAAAACCTTTGTATTTGTGTGTATGTCACCTGTCAGTCAGAAAAAGATGTCAGATCCTTTGAAACTATAGTTAAAAGTCAGGTGTGTGCATACTGGGACCCTAACTGCAGTCTTCTGAGGGCAGAGAGCTCTCTGCCACTGAGCCATCTCTCCAGTTCTATCACTGCTTCTGAAAAGGAAACAAAACTCAGTTTAAAGGCGAATCTCAATTGAAGAGTAGGTTGTTTGCTATATTTGCATATGAGTAAGACTCATTATAGAATCCTATTCTTTCCCCCACCAAAAAGAAAAACTAGATCAGGCATTGGTGGTACACGACTTTAATCCCAACACTCGGGAAGTAGAGACAGGCAAATTTCTATGAGTTTGAGGCCAGCCTGGTCTACAAAGGGGATGCCAGAACAGCCAGGACTGTTACATAGAGAAACCCTGTCTTGATAACAAAACAAAACAAGATTAAAATAATTTAATGTAATTGACCAGGTAAATTGCAAGTATTTGAATATATTGTCAAGGTTAGATGTACAGAGTACTAAAAATGTGACCTTGTTTTAATGTAGGGTGGAGACTGAAGTTGGTGACTACATGTTCTGCTTTGACAATACATTTAGCACCATTTCTGAGAAGGTAATTTTTTTTGAACTGATCCTGGATAACATGGGAGAAGAAGCTCAGGAACAAGAAGACTGGAAAAGATACATCCCTGACACGGATGTGCTGGAGATGAAGTTGGAGGACATCCTGGTTAGTAGGACATTAATAAGTAACGGCAGCTCATTGGTCAGATATCTTAGTGTATGGCAGGGATTAAAGTGAGCATTCTTAACCATATTTTCCAAAAACTATTGGTTTCACCATAATTTTACATCATTTCAAATCTCAATTTTAGCTTACGTTTAGCTTTTTTTTTTTGGTTTTTCGAGATAGGGTTTCTCTGTGGCTTTGGAGCCTGTCCTGGAACTCGCTCTGTAGACCAGGCTGGTCTCGAACTCACAGAGATCCGCCTGCCTCAGCCTCCCCAGTGCTGGGATTAAAGGCGTGGGCCACCATCGCCCGGCCCGTTTAGCTTTTTATTAGTTTTTCAAATCACTTATCTCAAGTGAATCTTATCTTAAAAATACTTTTTTTGCAGAAACACTGCAATTTGAAAAATAAAAAACAAGTTTAAACTTATTTTCTCATAGTTCCAGAGGTCAAAAATCTGAAGTGAATTTCACAGATCTAAAGTCTTAGAGGTGTTGACAGGGCTGGGACCTTTTTCACTGCAAGGTTTGCCAGCATTCCATGCCTTACGCCTTACATCACTCCACACTCTTGCATTGTTATAATGTGTGTTGGACCTCCCTGGATGACATAGCAAACTCTCAAATGTATAATGTGTAATATAGTCACACAATGCATTAGGTAAAAACTGCCAAATAACTAAAAATATAATCAGCTGGTCTTTTAAAAACTGTGAAAAAATATTTTATGGTTGTCAGAACGTTAAGAGAGATATGTGTAAAAGTCCTGGTGCTACACCAATGCAATTACTTTGATCTTGACTCTTCAATTCAAGGTATCTTTATTCCTCTGCTAAATAAATTTAAATATATTATTACTATTTTAAAACCTCATGGAGGATCTCCAGGTGACACAAATCATACCGGTCTTTTAACTGAATTATATTCTCATATATTTTAAAAATTGTTTTGGTTTTGAAAACTAGCATAAAGCATATTATTGAAGAAACTTGTTCTTAGTATTTTAAATAGAAAAATTACTGTATTTCTTTCCAGGAGTCCATCAACAGCATCAAGTCCAGACTGAGCAAAAGTGGTCAGATACAAACTCTGCTTAGAGCATTTGAAGCTCGTGATCGAAACATACAAGAAAGTAACTTTGACAGAGTCAACTTCTGGTCCGTGGTGAATCTGACGGTCATGGTGGTAGTGTCAGGTATTCAGGTTTATATGCTGAAAAGTCTGTTTGAAGATAAGAGGAAAAGTAGAACTTAAAACTCCACCATAGATTACTTAACATTGAAAAAAAAGAGGTAGAAAATTCTAATACACTGTTACAGTCAAGATCACTAATTTTCAGAAATTAATATAAGATATATAAAATTTACTATGGAAAATCATTGTATATCCAGATAACTTTATTGACCCAGTTATACACTTAAATGTATATAACAGGATATCATATATAATTTAGATTTGATTGGAGCAATTAACATTTTTTAGGTTTAAAAATCTCTCCCAAATATGTATAAATTAAATTAATGAACAGTATCCATAAACACACCACCAGTTTGCTTTTACTTTCTCTGTAAATTGGCTGGTACAAAATAATTTGCAAATCATTTGAGGATTATATAATTATGGACTAACCATTACATCTTTCCAAAAAAGGTAACTATATGTATACCACTGAAATGATATTTTTAAAATTTTTCTTTTCTTTTTTTCAAGACAGGGTTTATGTTGCCCTTGTCCTGGAACTAGCTCTGTAGACCAGGTCAGCCTCAAAACACTGAGATCCACCTTCCTATGCCTTCTGAGTACTGGGATTAAAGGCATGTGCCACTACTGCCTGGCTTTTTTTAAGAATTTTATAACCAAATACAATGTGAAACATTATAGAAAAGTATTAGTTTTTATAAACTTAGCTTACATTTCCAAGAACTAACATTTTGATAATTAAATTGGAAGGACATTCTTTCCTCAAAAATTAGGCAATGTCTTTCTCATTGAAATGACATTATAAAGGTTTTCTTATGTGAAGATATAAATAGGGTAGTTGATGTTTATGAATAGGATGCATTCTGTCAAGACATTAGCTAAGATAAAATTTGAGATAAAAATGAATGTATTTTTATACTACCCATCAAAACTGTTGTATTGGTTTCTACACAGCTATTGGTTTTGTTTGTTGGTTTTTTTTTTTTTTTTTGGTTGTTATTGTTTTCCAGACAGAGTTTCTCTGTGTAGCCCTGGCTGTCCTGGAACTCACTTTGTAGACCAGGCTGCCCTCAAATTCACAGAGATCCACTTGCCTCTACCTCCGGAGTTCTGCCTCTCAAGTGCTGGGATTAAAGGTGTTATCTGGCCAATAGCTATTGGTTTAGATAATACATTGTCACCAGCAGGTGTGAGAGACATAAGATCTGACCTTATGTAAATAAACAGCTCCTAAGTTCTCAAAATAAACAGCTCCTAAGTTCTCAAAATCCTCAGAATGAGGGAAAAATTAGATAAACTTGAGAGTACTAAATACGAAAGTTCACCTAAGTAGAACCATAATATCTAGAATCAAATGGCTCACCTTGCTATCCCAATTCTAATAGAGAACAGAGAAGGGTAATTTGAAGTTCACTGGAAGAAATTATGTTTGTCATAGTTTTTATTTTCTAGTTACTGTTGTTCTTTTTAAAAGTCCCTTAAAGGGACAGGAAAGCACAACAGTTACTGTTTTCAATTATAAATGTTCAGGTAGATTTTATAAAATGCACATCCTTCTATATATAGAGAATTTACATATATAGGTTTTATTATAATTTTCACAAAATTATAATACCTAAGTACCTATGGTCACTTATAACTTTGAAGGATTAAAACAATCCTAAATTATAAACAGCTAATGTGAATATAAAAGCCAATACACACAAAAATGCTGTCTTTCTAGCTTATTAGTCTGTAGTACAATCTTATTCAAGTTCTAGTAATTTAGCTTCATCATGAAACAATTAAATTACACACATCTTTAGTGTTATGATAAATGTATTGTCAATTACAAAAAATGAACAACCAAATCTGGGTATTGTGCTCATTATATGTGTGTGTGTGTGTGTGTGTGTGTGTGTGTGTGTGTGTGTGTGTGTGTTATATTGCCATAACTCTTACTGAGCAATAATGATCTTCCACTACCCTGCTATCTCACACACACAAAACATATGGTAGGTACTCAGAAATACTTCATTTACAGTTTATACTCAGAATAGTACAGAGAAATACTGTATTTTTTTCCTTCTTGGGAGAATAGAGATTTATTTTTCCCTATTCAGAGGCTTTTCAAAACATAAATGCCATATATGATCAGTAACTGGCCAAGAAAATGCTCCAGTATTTTAAGCAAAACTCCTCAGCACATACAGAACAAAGTGAGATCATTACCTAAAAAAGCCTTTTTCCACTTTCAAGTGGAAGGGAAGCAATCTATAGGTACCATAACTGATAAGCAGACTACACTTGACTGTACTCTGTCTTTTCTGTAAGACTGTGATTAAGAATTCTACCTCTTTGACACAGCGGATACTGTACTGTACCTAACACTGTACTTGTCACTAACGTCACCGTGTATGTAATTTGTGCCACTGATTTTTAAATCTATAATTCAGTTACTTCCTGCCATTTAAAATGGTAGTAGTATCTTTATTGAAAAAAGTAACTTACAAATGTTAAAGATTTTATTTTTTATAGATAAAAATAAAAAGATATTAAGAACCATGTTGCCTGTATTAGTCATAAAAACAAAAATTGTAAGCAAAAACCAAAATGTTTATTTTTAAATGTGTATTATCTGCTTCATATGAGTCTTTTAATGTTGCTTTCTCAATTATACTAAATCAAATAAGCCATCACTTGATCTGACTTTTATCTTGTTAGTTGTATAAATTACTAAGTAGTTTAACAGAAGTGTAGAGATGACTTGCATTCTGAGATGCAGTTGGATTATGTGCTCTTTTACCAGGTCAATAAACAGAAGGTAAATAAGCATCTGAAAATGTTGTTGAAATAAATTACAAGTCAAAATATATTTAGGTATATTTTTACCATTAGACATTATCTTAAAATTAACAAAAACCAAGTCCCTGTAATTTTGTACCTCCAGTGAAAATTATCAGAAATTTTAAGACATATTAATTTAGCATGTAATGTTTTTTCTTTTTTCTTTTTCCTTTACTTAGTTTTTCGAGACAGGGTTTCTCCGTGAAACTGTCCTGGAACTAGCTCTGTTGACCAGGCTGGCCTTGAACTCACAGAGAATCCTCCTGTCTCTGCCTCCCAAATGCTGGGATTAAAGCCAAGCCTTTGGCAACCACTGCCCAGCTTCTCTGAGTTTTTCTGTCATACTACTTTGTTTTGGAACTGCCAGTGTACTCAGTTATCTCTACGCCCAAACATACATTTTACCTAAAAGGTCCTTCGGATTACGAGAAGCAAAAACCAGGACAGGCGGTGGTAGCGCAGGCCTTTAATCCCAGCACTCCAGAGGCAGAGTGCAAGGCCAGTCTGGTCTAGAAAGCAAGTTCCAGGACAGCCAGGGATACACAGAGAAACCCTGTTGGGGGGGGCAAAGACCACGCACTGGCCAGAGTCTGGGGTGCTACACGAGCATTCAGGACCCACATGAAGGCTGCAGGAGAGAATGGCCTCCACAGTACATCATCGCACATGCACTAACATGAATACACAAAGGACAATAGTGCCATGCAGTGGTGTGCACACCTTTAATCCCAGCTCTCGGGCAGAGACAGGTCAGTATGATCTACAGGCTCCAAACCTACAGAGACACCCTGTCTTGAAAGGGGAACAAAAGATAATAGTAAAATACATATTTTTTTAAATGTTACCATTCGGGACTGGGGAGATGACTCATAGATTAAGAGCACTGACTGCTCTTCCAAAGGTTCCAAGTTCAATTCCCAGTAACCACATTGTGACTCATAACCACCTGTAATGAGATTTGGTGCCCTCCTCTGGCATGTAGACATGCAGGCAAAACACTGTATACATAAATAATAAATATTTAAAAAATAAAATGTTACCATTCTTTAAGCCTAGAATATGGCTCAGGAAACAATATCTATTCAAAACAATATGGAAGTTAACCTTAAATACTTACCAGCCAACCAGTCTTAGGAAGTCAAAACTCCATTGAGCCCACCCCTTCATTTGTACAAATAATTTTAAGTACATATTAAAACTTGAGTGCAGATGTGGTAGTACATGCCTTTAACCCCAGCACTCCATAGACTGAGAAGTACTGTAATTGTGAGCCAGCCTGGGCTACATGACACCTTAATTTTAAAAAAAAAAGCCAGAAAACTTATATGAAAGAATATAATTATTAGTTCCTTCATACAATCCAGACACACTCTGCACACTGACAGAAACCCTTGGGCTCCTTTCTACTTCTGAATTCCTTTGTTTCTATATGCCTACATTTTGAAATCTCATGTCATAATCTGAAGGAAGCAGTATCAATGCCTTTCCAAGAAAGGACACAGATTCAAAGCCATTATGTTACTTATAAGAGGCTGTAGGGTTAAGCCCAGCCTTAGGGGGCGTGTCTGCCTGGGCGAATGTTTACCTATAAATCTGCCGGGCGTGCGTGCAGTCGCCCCTTCTGCTTCCTGTTCTCTGCGGAAACCGTGGTACAGTAAGTCTAATTTCCCCATTAAAGCTGTGTATATATTTTACAATCTGTTTGCATTCATTTACGTTACATATCCAACGTCAGGCAATCTTGCCCCGCCACGGCAAGATTAGGCTACCGGAGCTCAGGAAGTGCACTTTCAAGCGCATAGCCCGCTAGCTAACACAGCACGCTCCCGGGTGCTGCTTTTTAGTTTGTGACTTGGGCCCCAGTGCCAAGTCTGAGATACACTCGACCACACACGCCCATTCCAAAAGCGAAGGGAATTGATATTTCCCTAGACAAAATTCTAGGTGAAGGGCTCTTTTCCAACCCTCAGGAACAAACTAATTTGGATGAAAACACACTCTCCATGTGTACTACAGCAGCCTTAAGGGC
>NC_022027.1:57425848-57465845 GCF_000317375.1 Microtus ochrogaster | reverse complement strand
AAGAGCTGTAGAAAATGGCCTTTAATCTAACCTAGAATTCTGTGCCTATGAGACACAATTACTCCTGGCAACGCCACTCTACTCCCGAGAGAACGTTGAGCACCAAAGACACTCCACTGGGAGCTTGTCTTCTTGGCAGAACTGGCCTTTGGGTTAAGAATAGCCCATACCTCAACTTCTGAAAAAGATACAGAATATCCGTAAATGGATGAAACAGGATTGTCTTATCCTGCCCAGACAGGGTAGGATAGTTCTAAGAAACTTCCTTGCCTTTAATAATGGTATGTCAGTTATGTTAGGCCTTAGCCAAAGTTGGTTGACCCAACCTTGCAAACGAGACTTTGGTGATTGCCCAGGTAGTCAGTTGTCTCTGTCAATTGTTGCACATTTTGGATATCTCTCGTTTGTTAAGTAATATTTATTCCCTTCTCAGATCTTTGATGGAGTTGAAGATTATATAGTTGTAGTTACTCTCTACATTTAGACTCATTGAGATAGAATGTCTAGCAAAACTTTTGTTCTCAGTATTGTTTATTATATTATTTTAGTTGTATTTGGTTTAGTTCTGTCTTATTTAGACAAAAGGGGGAGATGTAGGGTTAAGCCCAGCCTTAGGGGGCGTGTCCACCTCAGGCGAATGTTTGCCTATAAATCTGCCGGGCGTGCACACAGCCGCCCCTTCTGCTTCCTGTTCTCCACGGAAACCGTGGTACAGTAAGTCTAATTTCCCCATTAAAGCTGTGTATATATTTTACAATCTGTTTGCATTCATTTATGCCATTACAAGAGGCCACAGGACTGAATCCCTACATCTTTTTACAGGAGTATGTGTATGAATATATGCTGTGTGCAGTTTCCTGCAGAAGCCACAAGTGGGCATTTGATCCCCTGAAACTAGAATTGTAGATGGTTGTGAGCCACCACATGGGTGCTAGGAACCAAACCCAGGTCTTCTGAACTAACAGTAACCACAGCAGATCTTAACAGCTTGAGCCATCTCTCTAGGTCCCCTAAGAAAAACAAAACAAAACAAAAAACTAATGCAAAGCTAGGTATGGTGAATCAGACTTAATCCCACCACTCAGGAGGCAAAGATGGGCAGATCTATGTAACAAGTTACAGGACAATCAAGACTACATAGACTATGTCTAAAAATAATACCATGGAGCTAGCAGGTTAGCTCAAAGTGGGTAGAGACCTCTCTTGGCAAACCTAACAAACTGAGTTTGTCCCTCTGACACATGGTAGAAGAACGCTAACTCCCCAAAGTTGTCCTCTGGCATCTACAAGTGCACTGTGACATAGTTGTGCACACACATTTGCACACACAAATAAAACTAACATGTAACCCAGCATTTCTACTACTGAACATTTATTCATGAGAAACAAAAACTTAACACTTAAATAAAACTGCCACACAAATGTACAACACCAATGTGTACAATCAAAAAATTGAATAATTCAAATTGTCTTTCTACAAGTGAATAACTGTATATGTATATCATATAAGCCCCCCTTTCTTTACCCGAGCCTTGAAAACCAGTGATCCTTGGAACAACTTGGATGAACCTAAGAGCACTTACCTGGTAAAAAGCTTATACCTGATTTCTACTCATATACTCTCCAAAGTTTCGTGCCTGGCACATCTGTGGCACACACCAACAACACATAGAGATCTTTGGAAAATGGTCATCAACGCATTGATAGGAAAAGAACAGTGTGTTAACAAACATTGTAGTTATCACTCTCTGACTTAACAGGTCAATAACCCTTTACTTTTTTAGCAAACAATCATGATACACAGGGAAAACAGGAGTAAGTAATTCCTTCATCAACGGAGTTCAGATGAAAAAGTGCTGCGAGAGTTCTAATTGTTCTTAATAAGAAAAATCCAGAGCCAGATATCAGGGTAAATGCTGAAAGATCAGAGAACAAAGGAGGCAGCCACAGCCAATTCTCACCTTGCGAACTCCGGGAGCTCTTGTCTCCCCTAGCTGTATCAATTCCTATTTGTCAGTACAGACCTCCAGGCCTCTAGGGTTAACTAGTGGCTAGCTCCGTTCTCTCATCCTCAGGCGAGCTTTGTTAGAGCACAAACAAAAACATAACCACAAAAAAAAAAAAAAAACCCAAAAGACTCAAAATTAAGACATGTAGCGCACAGACTTGATACATAATTTACTTGTTTCCCTATTTTGTGGGGAGGAGGTGGGTAGGCTCATGGGAGCCACAGCAGGTCAAAACTCTGAAGTCAGCTCTCTGTTTCCACCATCAGGATTGGCAGTGGCAGCCCTGTAAATTCCTTTAATTGTATATTGGTGTTCTGCTCTCATGTAGGTCTGTGTACCTACCACATGTGTACAGTATCCATGAGCCCAGAGGAGAGCGCTGGGTCCTCTGGAACTGGAGTTACTCGTGACTGCAAGCCACGGTGCAGTCTGCAAGAACAGCCAGTGCTCTTAACCACTGAGCCATCTCGCCAGCACAAATTCCTAAAGGGAACATGATTCTTTAAAAGATTTTGTTTTCAAACTCACCAGGCATGTTGAAAAGCCCCTCTCCCCACACTATCTTGCTGCCCCTGTACATTTTTTTAAATCTGCTGGCAAATATTCCTTGGCCAAACAACAAGGGAGGCAACAGTTTACAGCGTGTCCAGCCTTTGGACACTGTACCACACAGCATTGCCATCTGCAGCATTTACACTTGAAAACTGTGCAATAGAGTTTACACCCACACCCACCCAGAAAATCCTATTTTAAGTAACTTTTATTATTTTTGTGTTGGGGCACATTGATAGCTACCCTAGACCACAGACTGTATATGCCTGGTAGACAAGGAATAAGAAAAGCCTACAAAATATGCAGACAGCCCATTTATTATCAAATGTAATGATTTCCCAACAGAAGACCTGTGTGTAAAGATCATCCTCAACAGACCTGACATTCCCAGCATAACCAAAGCAGTGGTAATAACAAAATGTTGCACAGTATTAACTACTAATTTTTCAAGTATCAGCTTGCCATCTCTTGTTTTTGCTAGACCCTTATTCTTAGGTTGTAATCTGTCTCCTTCTCTTGTAATGCACTAGTCACGCCATCTCAAATCGATGTATAGAAACCCTCTACTGAGAACTTCTCTCTTTGCCACACTACCCAGTATCTAGGACTTAATATAATTCTCCTCTCTTCAGCAGCCCTAGTATTGGGGTCACCTGTGGGCATCACTACACCAGCACTCACTTTAATTGAGCTTTGGTATAAAAATAGGACAAAGGATTTCTTGCTTTGCCTGTTGCATCACTGCCACAACCTATGCACTAGCCACACCTGCATTGCCCTGGATCTGCCCCCACTCACCTGCTCTTCACTTCCAGCTAAGACATGATCATTTGGGGCTGGAGAGAGAGCTCAGAGGTGAAGAGCACTGGCCATTCTTCCAGGGATCTTGAGTTCAATTCCCAGCAACCACACGGTGGCTCACAACATCGAGAATTAGATCTGGTGCCCTCTTCTGGCATGTAGGCATACATGCAGACAGAACACTGGATATATAAAATCTTAAAAAAAAAAAAAAGACATGATCACTTGGAGTTAGCAGAGAAATAACAGATTAGGATGGTTTCCTTCACGTCATGCTTACATGGATGAGTACTTTACACAACTTTAAATGATAAAAGATCCAGAACTAGAGCTTTCTCTTTTAAATACTTGAATTTATTGTGAGCATGTGTGTGAACATACACCACAGCATCCTTGGGAGCTGGGACCAGTGTCCGAGGACAACTTTCAGGAGTCAGTTATCTTCTTCCCTTCATAGGTCCAGGGATTGAACTCAGGTTGTCAGGCCTGGGGGTAAACATCTTACTGGCCCAAAATTTGTATCCTTTTTAAAAAGGCTCTAAATGTTTAGTATGGAAAATTGTCTTTGATTAGACTACAAAAAAATGTCTAACTATTTTCCAAACTATTTTCAAATACCAAAGACAAAAAAAGTACTCTAACCTGGAAGGCACTCCTGGAAGCTGCTATAAATTATTTTAGCCTTTGCTGTCTTTTCCAATGTTTCCCCTCACCACATAAAATGAAATTTTTACTCAGCTTTCAAAGGTATTAAATATTTTATAAGTATATTATCCTTAATTTTTTTCCAATATTATTTTCCTCGCTTTAAGCATACTTGGTGACTATGTTATTAATCAGTACTTACATATACTTAGCACAGTTAAGAACAGTGTTCAACCCCCAGCATAAACACAGTAGGCTGGTGAAATGTCTCGGTAATAAAATGCTTGCAATGTAAATCTAACTGCCATAGTGCTGGAGAGATGGCTCAGTGGTTAAGAACACTGCTCTTCCAAAGGACCTGGGTTCAAGTCCCAGCATCTACATGGCAGCTCACAACCATCTGCAACTTCAAGATCTGACAACCTCACACAGACATACATGCAGGCAAAAAACTAATGGAAATAAGATTTTAAAAAAAGTAACTCTAACTGCCTAAATACAACAGCAGAATTAGAACTGACTCCACATTTGTCCTGACTGACACACATGCACTGCAGCATGCATGCACATTCATATACATATACATGCCATGTAAGCTTAGGACAGGGTTTCACTGCGTATTCAAAGCTGGCCTGGAACCCAGAGATCCACCCACCTCTGCCTTACCAGTGCTGGGAATAAAAGCATGTGCCACTGTGCCCATCAAAATAAGTATCCAAGAGTCCCTAACCACTCTCAGTAAGGATCCAGTCCAGATCCCCTTAAGGATCACTATACACAGCAATACAATAATGCTCATATTTCCACGGCAGATGGAAAAAGCTTAATATGCCAAAAATGGAATACTGAATGCTGCTCGCCCATTCATGAATGTGTGGCAGCCAGAGGTCAACATCAATTAATTAATTAATGTACAAATGACTCGAGTCCTAACCGAAAGACTTACCCTTCAGTGATACTTTTAGGTTTGGGATGGGAGAGATGACTCAGCAGTTAAGAGCACTTGCCGCTTCTCCCAGAGGACCTAGGTGCTCTAGGTGATACCAAACATCTCATGACAAGTAACCATTTTCAGACAACCACCTCTTCAGACCTCTTATGCATCTATACCCAAGTGGTGCAATACATACATGCAGGCACTCATAGATACACATAAATCTCAGAGAATAAAATTAAAAAAGAAAATGCCAGGGCTATTACACAGAGAAACCCTGCCTTGAAGAATGAAAAAAAACAAACCTACATTCAGATGGGCATTAACTCCCCCCCGCCCCCCCTCCCCGTCACCCCAGACAGGATTTCTGTGTAGCCCTAGTGTGCCAGCACTGTACGCTGGCACCAACTTTCTGGCACATCATAAAGTCCTAGTGGATGGGATCATCATGGTAGAATAAGACAATATAAAATGGTATTAATTTCCCAAAGACTAGGTTATAAGAAGACAGGACATTACTAGGAGGCCAGTGGTAGTTAGTCTACAGGCATGTACAGACTACCTTTCAAATAATTTAAAGACAGAGCACTCAACCATTCAAAAGATACATTAACAGGCTAGTTTTGTATCACTGATCTTACACACATTGAGTACATTCTATAAACTCCATAAAAATGCTGTTCACATCAGACCTGAAAAAATTCTAACTAAATGTTTTTTTGTTGGTTTTTTTTTTTTTTTGGTAAGATTCAGTTGAGCAAAATGTTATCCAGGGTTCTATTATTGGTCACTCTTCATACACCAATTTTTGTACATTCAAAAACTTACCATCAGATCCAAGAGGAATGCATGTCATACAGTCGGAACAAAAAGATTGTCTGACTATGAATAAAAGAAGCAAGACATAGACTAGGATTTTGAGAGAATCTTAATACTGGATCACATGCAGGCTCTAGGTCACCTATCTCAGCCTCTCAAGTGCTAATAAGATACTACAGGCCTGTTTTCTGTCACATGACTAAACTAGAAATTTTTAACAGAATATTTGTTTTATCCCAAAATACATAACATATCTATCCCCTGTGAAGGTTTCTATGCTTGTGGGAATAGTGTGACAAATTACATCCTTGAGAAAAGGAATTACTAAGAATCCAGTTTTTTATATGCATCTCCAGAAGCAGAAAATGTAACAAGGGAATGGGCTAACAAAGAAGATTCTGTCAGGTACAAAAGGGCAGTAATCTTGTTTATTTATCTTATTCTTGTTCATTTTAAATTTTTAATTAATTGGGACAGAGTCGCACTATGTGTGTAGCCCAGGCTAGCCTCAAAATTTTTGTTTGTTTTTCTAGACAGGTTATCTCTGTGAACTCCTAGCTGTCCTGGAACTCACTCTGTAGACTCAGAGAGATCCACCTGCCTCAGCCTCCTGAGTGCTGGGATGCAGGTGCACTGAATCTTAATCCTCCTACCTCAGCCTCTCAAATAGTGAGAGATACTTGCAATCCACAGCACACTGAGCTTATTCTAATTTTAAATATAAGGAAAATATCTCATTTCTTGTAGCTATTACTCTGAAACCCTGATATTATAATTCAGTTTGCTTACAAAGTTTCTCCGATGTCAGAATGTATCAGAGGCATCTAAACTCCCTAATTAACTCCAATTAGAAAAACACCCATGATTAGATGAAGTTCTTACTTTACTTTTAACTGTCAAGTTTTGTTTATATTCTGGAGCAAAGACTCTTGTCCCTACTGTATGACATATCAAATTTTGCCTTAAAAGAAACTGAATGGGACTTGTGGAGTTTTGTAGTCAAATATAATTGAGAAAGAAAATTTCTCCATAGAGGGCTGGCGGGGGGAGGTATCTTCCTTAGCCAATAAACAATCTCTTTCAACCTCTAGTAACTATTTTAAGCCAGAATATATTCCAACCAAAATTTAATAGTACCTAGCAGGAACACAATAAAGTAACCCACAACACAATTTTATCCCACAATGGTATACAGGAATCTGAATATATCCATGACAAAAAACAAATACAGATACTTGGACATTAACTCACCTGGCAAGGTCTGACTTCCGTTATATATCAGAACTTACAGACTTATTTTGGTGTTCATACAAAGACTAGAAGACTGCTTGAGCTCAGCATTGAGAATTTATAGCTCTTCTGCTGGTTTGTCATTTAGTACCGGGGTCATTACAAAATATTTTAAATCACAAAGGAGAGAGATTAAAATAAGGTCTGCTACTGTGTCTTCTGGAGCTGCTACCAAGTTTCTCTTAGTCTACCTGCTCTTCTGAGTTAGCCTTTTCCAAAACCTGGGAGTACTTCCACGACGCTGTTCCTAAAACCTCCACTTCTGCCTTGTTGCTGCTTGTTGGACAGCTGGAGCCTAACTCAAAAGATATGGCTTGTCCTCTTCTACGTCTGCCTAGTCCAGCAGCTGCCAAGATTTACAGCTTGCTTGCTCTTTTGTATTTCTCTTAAATGCTTAAAAAGAAAAAGAAAGGCATATTATTTTACAATTTTCATTCTGTAGTTTAGGCAAAAAACATTTCAGCAAAAATGGAAATTTTGTTTTACATATGCACCAACCCCTGTGCAGAAGAAACAGTTATGAAGTCTGAAATTCTCTCATATCTGGAACAGGGTAGGACAGAGCAGAGACATACTGTCTTCCAAATACAAAGCTTGATGCAAGCTGTCTAAAAATAAACTTTTTAAAAGATCATTTCAGATGAACACACAGTATTTATTAATGTTATTATGGGAGAAAAAAAATAAATGAAAGCAAAGGTCTTTAAAGACTAACTCAAGTAAATAAAAGTAAAATTAGAGAATCCTTCCCTCCCTAGATAAATAAAAGCAGTTTACTACTGCACCAGTGTGTATTTTCAAGCAAATACAGAAGAAAAACTCATTAGCTCTTTAAAAAATACACACATTTAATGTTGGTCTGCTTTAATTCTAAGTATAGCAATTTCAAAAATACAAACTGAACACCATGGTAAAAGCAAACAGACATTCACAATAATTACGTCTAGAGACAGTTCAGCTTGGTAAGTTGTCTTCTGCGTGTCTTCAAGAGTCACTAAAATACTGCTGGTGTTCAGTTAGAATTAAAGGATGTGGAGAAATGAGATATGGTACAGCTAGAGCGAATAAAGAATTACATTTTTGCATTACCCCTAGATAAACAAACATTCAAAAATCAACACAATCTCTGTGTATTATTCAAAATATTGCAGCTGCAGGAAAGGCAACCTTAAATTAATAGCTAGGGGAAATCACGTTTTGGTGGCGGTGAACAGAAGTGACAGTTTGTAATTTGCACTTTGTAAAGCTCATCTATACCTGGTCAGCCAGGAACCAAATGCAGGACAACGAAGTTCTCTGCTTCTTTTGGCTATAATGTGACAAGAAAAGTCATCTTTTGAAGATGCTTAAAAGAAATAAAGCATGTTTCTTTTAAAAAAAAAAAGTCAAATAATTAATGGAATAAATAAGCACTAACCCATAGTTTTACCATTCTTTCATCAATACACTTCACAGATTTTTAATTTTGGCAAAAATTTCCCCAATTTTTAGTCTAAAATTCACCACTCATGTAAAAAAGTAAAATGAAGAGCTACCTAAACAATATTTTTCTGTTTACTCTTTGGCTAAGAAAGAAAACAAACAAAACAAAAAGAAACAGAAGACAACTCTAACACATGATAAAAGAAACTTTAACATGTAAAATAAAAATATCAATTTAAATCTTGGTACATTTTATAAAAACAAGAGGTAATGTTGTAATAAAACAGCAGTTAGCCTCAGCTAGCAACACACTGTTTGTTAACCCTGTGCAATCAAACACTTTGTTCATACTACGCTTATTCCAACACGACTAGCAATGACTACAGACAAGTCAGGAGTCGTCACCGGCCTCCTGCAGACGTACTGTTAAAACTCAGACATTTACAATCATAATGTGCCACAAAAAACTAAAAATGTCACTTCTAATAGGATAATGTAGGTATCACTTGGATTTGTTTTAGGTATTCAACAGCGGAGTTACAAGGACTAAAGCAATCTAAAAGCGTATAAACACTGTTGTTCACACCTTTCTTCAGTACACACTGAACTGTTTGACACATTTCTCTTCATACATAGCAAGCAACAGCACCCAATACAAGCCTGAGAAGAAACGCTGCTGTGTAAATACTGCAACTATTCCTGAAATAAGAATCATGGGATATACGCTCCAAAGCTGCCCATTCCCATAATTTGTATTGCATAGGTCACATAATCACACACACATATATACACAGTGTATATATGTGTACATGCAAAGAATATATTAAGACGACAATGAAGTCTAGTCACAGAGCAATTTACAGGCTCAATATATTTTTTACATTTTGCTTGAAAGAAATTTCAATATTTTACAGTCTTTCATTAGACATTATATACACTGCACTTTATGAAATCTAAAGGGTATGAAATAAATTTTTCCAACATTTTGGTAACAAAACACACAATATTTCTCCAAATACTTGTGCTATCTACATGATCTCTTTGCTCTGGTAACCACTAATCACAAAAATGGACTCAATGGATAATTAGAAAAATTATCTAACACCATGCATGGGTTTAAATCATGTTTAATATCCTATCCTAGAAACATTCTACAAATCTCAAGTTTTAAAAAATTAAGTCTCTCCTCTGATTTTTAAAAGATATCTTTTCATGACAACATCCATAACATTGACAAGTACATGTTAAGGCTAGTATCATCTCCTTTTGTGAATTTTTTTTTGTGTTTTCTGCTTGTTTGTTTTTTTAAGAAAGATAGTAAAACCCACATTCTCTCAGGGCTTTAGCCTGGACCACCAGGAAATGAGTGCAGTGAACATAACTCAGTCCTGCGGTCAGGATGCAGTCGCTCCTTCCCATTCCACAAGGTACTGCACCTTCCCGTCGAGCGTCACTCGCCGAGCCAGAACGCGGTACTTCTCACCACATGCTATTCTACCTGCAGCACCAAAATAACTAGTGATGGAGTTTTTCAGGTGATTGAGCTGTAGCTCCTGATCAGCTAAGTTATTCAAGATTTCTGTGTTAAGTTCTTCAAACTGATAATCTTCTTTGCCTTCATCATCTTTTACAACTTCTGAGTTCTGAGTCTGGAGTGCTCTTCTTGGAAGGCGACCTCTTCTTCTCCGCAAATGTGGTATTGCAGCAGGCCAGGATCTTCCTGTGCGAGTTCTCTTTCTAGAGTCAGATAATCTAGGGAACGGAAAAGAAAAATCTCCTAAGATGATTTTTCTAGAGTCAGACAATCTAGGGAACGGAAAAAAAAATCATCTGGAGTTTAAAAACCTTTGCATGAGCAAAAGGCCGTGTATTGGATTCAGACAATTAAAAAAAAAAAAAAACCCGAAATGAGGCACAGTCATAGACCGCAAGCATCACAGTTCTCAACAAAAGCCAGGTGTGGAGCGCACACTTTTAGTCCCAGAACTCCGGAGGCAGGGGCCGCAAGTCTCTGAGGTCAGCCTGCTTCTACATAGTGAGCTACAAGGAGATGGGGGAGAGGGGGTGCAGCTTTAACTGAAAGCACACAGCTTGTATATAACGGCCAGGCCACATGTTTCCTAACAAATCTGGTACACTTATAATCTTAATCTTCGTATTCAGTAGATTGTGGAAGGAGGGATAACATGAGTTTTAAGTTCTGGGTTGCATAGAGAGCATTTAATGTAGGGCCCTCAAGATGGCTCAGTGAATAAAGGCACCAAGCACCAAACTGACAACTTGAATTCAACCCCCAGAACCAACAAGATGAAAAGAGAACACTGACTACTTTATGGCCTCTACACACACAGGCTTGTGCATACCAATGGATGCCATGTGTGTGTAGGTGCACAGGAAGGGCAGAGAGGACACCAAATCTCTTGAAACTAGAATTGCAGGTGGTTGTAAGCTGGCTGATGTGGGTACTAGGAACCAAACAGAGGTCCGCTCTAAGAATAACGAGCACTTTGAAACCACTGAGCCATCTCTCTAGGAAAAAGGAAAAAAAAAAAAATAATGAGAAACGTGCCGTCTGAATTCTAAAAGTGAAAACATTCAGATGAGTGGTGACACCGACAATTTACAGGCTCTGCTCCTCAAAACCCAAGGTTCACGTGAGTCACATCTACTGCCAAGTTATTCAATCATCGCTATACAATCATCACTATCTGAAAGGAAATTAGGGCTACAAAGAAAAACTCTGCCACAAAAGAACAAAACCAAACAAAAAAAACAACCTAATGTCCTTGCTGAAGGCAATGCATTACCTGCCCACAGTCAAACAGTCCTAACTAAATGCAATGGGCTAAATAAATAAAACGTAGGACTTAATTGAAAAGTAGAGATACAATGAAAAGAAAAGGGACAAACGAGGATTGTGTGTGCTTGTATTTGGGGGTGAAGGATAAAGACAGGGTTTCTTTGTATAGTCTTAGCTGTCCTAGAACTAGCTCTGTAAACTAGGCTGGCCTCAAACTCACAGAGATCCACCTGCTTCTGCCTCCTGAGTGCTGGGATAAAAGGAGTGCACCACCACTGCCTGGCACATCTGTATTTTGAAAGAATAAGTTAAACATTTTCTTAAAAATCAGTAACTAAAACTGAAAACCTTATGTAAATCAAAGGACAGTCAACAAGACAAAATAGCAGCTACAGAATGGGAAAAGATCTTCACCAACCCCATATCAGACAGGGATCTGATCTCCAAAATATACAAAGAAATTGGTCATCAAAAGAACAAATAATCCAATAAAAAAAATAGACTAGAGACCTAAACAGAGAACTCTCAACAGAAAAATCTAAAATGGCTGAAGGACACTTAAGGAAATGCTCAACATCCTTAGTCATCAGAGAAATACAAATCAAAACAACTCTGAGATTCCATCTTACACCTGTAAGAATGGCCAAAATCAAAAACATTAATGACAACTTATGCTGGAGAGGTTGTGGGGAAAAGGGAACATTTCTGCATTGCTGGTGGGAGTGCAAACTGTTACAGCCGCTTTGCTTATCACTATGGGAATTTCTCAGAAAATTAGAAAACAACCTTCCTCAAAACCCAGAAATACTACTTTTGGGTATATACCAAAAGGATGCTCAATAGTACCGCAAGCACATGTGCTCAACTATGATCATAGCAGCATTGTCTGTCATAGCCAGAACCTGGAAACAACCATAGTGCTCCTCAACCAAAGAATGGATAAGGAAAATGTGGTACATTTACACAATGGATTACTACACAGCAGAGAAAAGTAACGACATCTTGAAATTTGCAGGCAAATGGATGGAGCTACAAAACTTCATATTGAGTGAGGTAGCCCAGACCCAGAAAGACAATTATCACATGTACTCACTCATAAGTGGTTTTAAAACATAAAGCAAAAAAAAATAAATAAATAAATAAAACAAAAAATCAGCCTTCAAATCACAATCCCAGAGAACTTAGACAATGAGGACCCTAAGAGAGACATACATGGATCTAATCTACATGGGAAGTAGAAAAAGACAGGATCTCCTGAGTAAACTGGGAGCATGGAGACCATAGGAGAAGGGGAGGGGAGAGGCAGGGAGGGGAGCAGAGAAAAATGTAGAGCTCAATAAAATCAATAAAAAAAATTAGGAAGCTAGGAAAACTTGATTTAGGAAACTTACAAAACTCAGAAAGCATAAAAAAGACTCACTCAGGAGGCAGAGGCAGGAGAATCTCTGTGAGGTCAAGGCCAGCCTGGTTTACAATGCTTCCCTTACAGTTATAAAAACAGTGCAGCATCTCTGGAGAGGAGCTCTTTGGAGCTGTCAGCAGTCACACAGAGACACTCCAGGATGTCACAGGAACAGAGCTGCCTTTAAGTCACATATGGTCCTGTAAGTAATCCTCCCTCAGAAAAATAACACACTGGCTCACCAAGCTTAAAAAAAAAAATTTAATTTAATTAAAACTTAAGAAAAAAATTAAAAAGACAGGCAGTGGTGTCACTCAAGGCACAGAGAGGCAGGCAGTCCCAAGCTGAGTCAAAGGCGGCCTGGTCTACAGAATGAGTGCCTACCCGTAATGCCGGGAAATGCTAGATGAGGTAGTTTCTTTTGCACTGGAAGCTCCCAGGGGGTCCACATCTGAGGTACCGGATGAGTGTGCAAGCCCCTCAGTTCTCCTGAGACAAGAGAATGCAAATGGTATGACAACTATATTACATAACAATAGAAACACTAACTCCCTCGCAAACAAAATTTCCAGGAAAGAAAAAAGCAACTATTTACCCTATAGAACAAGGTAACTCCAACGCAGGATTCTCTGAAACTGATTCCTTATCCTGGAAATTAAAAAAAAAAAAATTTAAGGAAAAAAAGAAAAGGAATATTCTTAAAGGACAGCTCTGCTTTAACTGGAATAAAACACTCGATCATCGCACGGACCTTCCCGAGAGCATTTACAAAGAAACCCTCTTACCAAAGGTGGCTCAGCAGTTTACAAAGAAACCCTCTTACCAAAGGTGGCTCAGCAGCTTTTTGAATCATTTTCCTTGTATATGGGCCAGGAGGACGACCTACAGACTTTTTCTTTCCTTTTTTTTCTATCCCATTGCTTACTTCCCTGAAACAAAGCCAGTTTGTATTTAATCTTTGCAGAAAGCAAAATGACAGTTGCTTTACATAGCTAATTAAACAACTTGAATCACACTTTTTAAAGTTCCAAGAAAAAAAGTGTTCTTTACTATAACTCTAATATGCTTATTACTTCAAGATTTTAAAGATAATGAATCACCAGATAGCCATACCAGCTGAATTTTACTATTATTATTATTATTGTTGTTGTTGTTGTTGTTGTTTGTTTGTTTGTTTTTAGAGGCAGGGTTTCTCTGTGTAGCTTTGGAGCCTGTCCTGGAACTAGCTCTTGTAGACCAGGCTGGCCTCAAACTCACAGGGATTCACCGGCCTCTGCCTCCCGAGTGCTGGGATTAAAGGCATGCACCACCGCGATGAAAGGCGTATGCCACCGTGGCCCGGCCACCAGCTGAATTTTAAAACTTTAGTTTCTTACTATTTGGAGGAGACTTTAAAATTTTACAACAAAAAATGACTACAAAATTAGTTAATCTAATAAAAATATTTATATTAAAATTTCAGTATCACCAATTTCTCTTTAAATATATAGTCACGTACATACACCCTTGAGTGACATGGTCAGAAACAGGATCAAGCCCAAGACAGCAGAACATAAAGGAGAAATAAGAAATCTTCCATATTGGACACAGCCACTGATAGGTCAAACAGCAAACAAGAAAATAAAGGTAAGTACTAAGCAATACCAAAGGAAAAAGTTCAATAGTCAAAGGTATCTCTAAAAGAAGAGAACATGCAGAATCCAGACTTGATGAAGAATAGCTGCTACAGAAAGATATAAGAGATACAAAGGTGCTTCCTGTGCGCTGAAGGGCTTCCATCAGACATTCCCACATAAACAAGAAAGCTAGTAAGATAAAGGATCATGAGGATTGTATCAGGAAAATACAATGAAAGAAAAAGAAAAGCAACACTACTAAAGTAGAATAGAAATAAGATAAAATCAGTAAAAACTCAAAGTGGAAGCAAGCGATGACATAGGAGGACAGAGAAGTAGGCCTAGAAGTCAAAAATGTTGAGGAGAAGAGAATGTAACCTATAGCAGTGGTGACACACACAGCCTTAAGAGGACCAGAAGGAAGCGGGAGTCCTTCTCAGTAGCATCAATCCGAGAGCTACCACACGAAGCATCCTCCTTAACATCATCATAGAATGTGATGTTTGTGAAATTCTTTTTTTCTAATTTATGATAGCAACTGATATAAAGGACTATATCAAATTGGATAATGGTAGAAATAAGCATTTCCTTTTTAAACGAAACCACTCAGTTGTATGTATTCTACTAAAACCTTCAAATGGCTACGGTAGTCAGTGTTTTGTAAACATATTTCTTACTCTGCGGCATAACTACTCCAAACTTGTTCTCTCTCTAAACTTCCCTCTGCATACGGCCCTTTCACTTCACACTGCCTTGAGAAATAAGACTCCCCAGCAGTAACTTTGGCCTCTAGCTTCTACAGTCGTATCTATATTCACCAGAAAGGTCTGTCCTCTGCTATCAAAAGCTATTCTCAGACCGAGGCAATAGACGTTAGCTTCACTCTCTCCTACACTCAACTTTCTTAGACACTGAGTCATTCTTAGAACACAAAAACGGATTCCAATTATTTCCCAACACTAAAATTGTTCTACTATCATTCTGTCTTCACTTTACAAACTTCTTAGCTTTGATGACATTTTCCTCTCCACTCTTTTCTGCCTCATTCAGGATTCTTCTATGCGCTTTTCTCTTTATTATCTTCATTATAATTCTGAATATGTGAGTAACCCTGACATGCAGAAGAAGCATATTTTTGTACATAAATCAGGAAGTGCAGGTAGTCATACTTCAACTCATTCCAATCTTTACTACTCTAAATAAACGACTTGTCAAGGTCACCAATAACAAAATGTTACAGCGTCCAGTAAACATTTTACTAGTTTCCAATGCCATTTAATTTATTCACCATTACTGACTCCTAACCCAAATGCTCCTGGTCTCCTCCTAGCATGCGGGTCGTGTCGTTCTCATCCCTGTTTATTTCATCCCTTCCACGTTATAATTTCTAAGTCCAGACACCACCTGAAGAACCATTCTCTTCTCTGCTTACTCCCTACGTCATTTTATTCGTTCTCCTACCTTTAAAGTCAGTCCTGACCTGACCTGCGCTGCTCACGTACAAACAGAAGTCGCCTCCATGGAACTATTCAGATGCGTTGTGAGAACAGAACCAGGAGATGCTCCACCCACCTCACCATCACTTTCCTCCTTATCCTCGCTAAGAAACCAGCATCCATGAGTTGCTCAAACCATAAATTTCGAATCTATTAACTTATCCTCCTCCCTTTCACTCATAAATTTAGTTTAATAGCAAATCTGATCTCAGTTCTTCTCCTGAAAAGAGATCTCAAACCTATTCACTCCACTTAACTGCTCCCACCCACTCCTGCCCAAGCAAGCATCTCATCTGGACAAAACCAAGTCTCTTTCTTTTCCTACCTCTATTCTAACCGCTCAACTATTCTCCAAAAAATTTTTTTAAGGATAATTAAATCTGCTTACACCATTTAAATGGCTACCATTGTTTGGAGGGAACAGGGGATCCCTACCTACGAGCTGCTATGTGATCAAGACCCACCCAATCTTTCAAATATCCAATCCTTACTCTCTAGTTCCCATTCATACCAAATTAGTTTTCTGTTGACAACTAGACTATGTCTCATAGCCTCCCCACCTGTACTCCTGCACCCTGGAGTATTCTCTGCCCCTTTATTCTTCAGTCTTTAAATTACTCTAAATTGACTCTCCAAGATCACCTTACATAGCCCTTCCTTAAGCCTCCCCTTTAAGAACAATGTTCTCATCTCTGTTGACCCAGTGGGGTCTAAAACACTGAATTAATTCTAAATGGCATCAAAATGATCATCAATTATTTTACATGTTTATTACATACTTCTCTCACTATAACGCAATCCATTAAGCACAAGGGAAAACTCTGTCTGGTCATTATCTCCACAGCACTGAGAAAGGAAGGCGTCTGACAAGTGCTGAATGAACGAATAAAAAGTAAATCAACAAGTGAAGATGTAAATATTTTAAGTTATTTTTTTAAATCAACTGTTTATTCCTTGAATGCCAAAGGCCTAAAATAAATAAACATCTAGCACATTTTCTCACCTTGCCTAGAAAGGAAATTATAGACTGGGTTTGGAGTTGGAGATTACCCAGGTCTGTGGCACTCTAATATATTCTAATGCGACCACATAACACACATCATCAGTTACAAATAAATAAGCTGAAAGAAAAACTACATCACAGATCAACTTTTACCTTGAATCACATATAGGTTTGGATGCTTTTCTGCCTTTAATTTTAAATTCATGGGATGTTCCTTCAGGTTCTTTCTCTGCTTTGAAAGCCACATTTGGTGGCACAGGAGGAACACGAATTCGCAACCCAAACAAATGCTTCTTCTTCTTTATTTCTTTCCCAGACATAAACCTATTTTTAAAAAAATTAACTAAAATTTTATAAGCTGCACATTTACATGGAAGACCCTAACTTACAACTTTCAAATTAGGCCCTTATACATGAAAAGCTACCCATACCACAAAAGTATTTTCCCGTTGGTGTCTCTGATTCTTATCTACAGGCTTCAGGCTAACAGGTAGAAGGGATAAGACAAAAATAGAGAAAGTTTCAAGTTCAACTTCTTCCAAATATGGCTTCTGTATTAGGTGTGATGATAGACAGCTACAGTCCCAGTACAAGGGAAATATTTGAATTCAGGTTTTTATGGTCACTAGTGTTATGAAACAGGATCTCATTATGAAGGTGAACTGGCCTTGAATCCATGATTCTCCTGCCTCTACCTCCCTCAGGGCTTCTGGCTCTGAATGAACCCAGGACATGGGCAAGCCTGAGCGTATATCAGTAACAACCTGTCTCAAATTAATAATTAAGTAAGATACTTCACAAAGCAAGTATTTGATTCCAATAAATTCTATTTCAGAATGTATTTGTAATACATAAAATCTGACCAGAAATAACTTTTAGAAAGAGTAGACAGAGGTCAGACATGGAGTTGAAAGCAATTTAGACCCTAAAGGTGTGAGTACTCTCTCCCTGGTCTACCACAAACATTTTCTTATACCTAACTCTGCTAGAGTCTTCCTGGCCACAAACACCCCTACCTCAGCTGTTTGAAATGTTCTTCCATTGTATGCACCTTTGGAATGTGCAGCTCTCGTTCCTACCATTATCAGTAACAGGTGTATTTCTGATATTTTAAGATGGAATTAAGAACTGATTCAAACAATATTTTATCAGTACAATTAGCTACTCAATTATTACCTTACAGTTTTTCAAGCTAATTCAAAGATCTAGTTACAAGTAATTAAAATTACCTAATAAGAAAATATTGTCAAGTTCAAAACAGCAACTTGGGAAAACCAAAAATTTTATAATTCAATTTTAATAGTATGTCTGAGAGTTGCATACATGTATTTATATAAATTTCTTTGGGATTTTGAAGATATTTTCAAGAAATGCAGACATGCTGGCTGTAAAGGAGGGTGGTCTATGGAAGAACAGACTCATCATGCAGACCAACACTCTTACTCCTCAGGAACTGACTAATGGCAATAACCAATCTTAAAAGACCCTCCTTTTTTGCACATTCCCACCAGCTAACAAGATTTTACCTTATCTTCACCATTCTGCATCACTGAATCAGTGATTACTGAAAATGCTTCTTCAGGAAAACAGAGTAACGGATATTGAGATGCCTCCCAAACACCCCGTCTCAGAAGTATTACTCTTTCCTTCCCAGTCTCCTAGAATCCCTGCCTTACTATGACCAAGAGAGACTAAGACATTAAAACATTTACAATTGTACGTGCTTTTTCCATACACCAATATCAAATTCTTTATACTCACTATCTCCCTCAGAGGGATATGTAAAATAAATCCACTTACATGGTCTTGTAATCATTTAATGCCTCCAGAACATGCTCATATCTTTCAGATTTGGGTGTGTCTGCCAGCTGCAAAGTATCAAGAAACAATTTAGCATACCATAACTTCTTTCATTATTAATATACAAAGCTATAGGATGCAAAGAAAAGTGTACTAACTTGTGTTCAAAAGACCTAAAGTCTATTCTGGGTCTTCACTGACACTATGTGACCTACCTAGTACCATTTAACCTCTCAAGATTTATTTTCTAAGTTACAAGAGAAATGTCTAAATTTTATACTAATTTTGTTAGTTTGTTACATGAAATAAAATGTATTTGTGAAGCAACTGCACATTATAAACATTAAAGAACTGATATATTAGTTCTGTATATATATATGACCTAAGGAAATAACACCTCTAATGTTACACATAATCTCTAAATAAATCTCTAAAAGAAGCACAAAGCTAGTCCAATGAACAATAAAAACATCCCAGCACTTGGGAAGCAAACAGGTGATCTCTGAGTTCAAGGCCAGCTGGGTCTACAGAGCTGAGGACAGCCAGAGCTGTTACACAGAGAAAACTTAGGTGAGGGAAGGGAAGACATGACCCTTTTTTAAATGGCAACTAGGACTGCACTGCAATGCTCCTGAGGTGCGGTTCTCAAGCCTCTACACTGATACCTTTGGCAAGAGGACTCTCTGAACCAGCACTGTGGAGCTCACACATGCCAACCGGTCAGCATTAGATCCTAGGTGATGCTCTCAAGGCCCATCTGGACCTCCACCAGCACCATCCTCCCAGTCTGTCACAGCTGAAAGACTTCACAATGAATGTGGTTCAAGTCCGCAAAGCTTCCTCATCGGAGAAGATTCCCCAGTGGAACTCTGTACAGCATTTTCTGCCTGTCTGACTGCTCCCCATTTGGTGAGATGTCTGTTTAACTTTTATATTAGTATGGTACTAGTAGGAATGCTTAGGTGAATAAGCCAATCATATTCAAAAGATAAATCTTATATGGATATCCTAACCGCCAAGCACCTCAGAGTTCACAGGCCATACAAAAGTGAAATGAACCGCTTAAATTCTCCTAGCTAAAAAAACCACCAGAACCTGAACTCAAGTGGTAAATTACACGTTCCTCCCTGTCTGACTGTCCTCCCAATATGAGACACCCAATAACAAGTTTTGAGGACTGAAAATAGGCTCTCACATATCAAAAACACATGTTCACAGGGTTTGGTGGTGCACACTTTTAATCCCAGCAATCAGGAAGGTAGAGAGATTGGTAGGTGTTTGTGAGTTCAAGGGGGGGAAGAGAGAGAGAGGGAGGGAAGGAGAGAGAGGAAAACAGAGAGGGAGAGAGAGACCAAGACCTTGTCTCAAAATAAAAAAAATTAAAAAAAGAACAGCACATGCTTGACCCTCTGAAGTACACTCCCAGATCCAGAATTTCTATTTAAGGAAGAATGAAATAAACAGACTCTGAAGTTTGCAAGAAAATAAGCCCTAGAAATAATTCAATCTTTCATCAAGGCCACAGTCTCTTGTAAAGAGACCCAGTTATTCATCAACATTAATAGTGGAAAAAGCTAAATCACTTACTGAACCCCATTTCATAAGCATTAGCTCTACAAACATCTGAAGCAGCGTTCATATATGTTTGAGATCAAGTTTCTAATGGTCTCATGTGATTTCCTCATATAAACCATCTGACTAATTCCATCTACTTTATCCCCTCTAAAATCAGATGAGCTTTTATCTGATACACACACACACACACACTATTGTGCTTAAATTTAACGGCAAAAAGCAGGGCATAGTAGTATATGCTTTTTTTTTTTTTTAATTTGGAGGGTAGGGAAAGACAGGGTTTTACTTTATAGCCCAATTGGTCCCAAATTTGTAACAATAGGTATGTACAACCATATTCAGCTGACCTTTGAGACAGACTCATCAAATTGACTTGGCTGGCTTTGAACTTGTGACCCTACTGCAATAGCCTTTGGAGTAGGTGGGGTAATAGGACTACAACACCAGGCCAGGCTTTATTTTTATTTTATTTTATTGGAGATAAAAATTCACTATGCAGACCTGGCTGGCCTAGAACTCTCTATGTAAAGCAGGCTGAAATTCAACTCCCAGTATGATGGAGGAAGGTCATTGGTTAATTAATAAAGAAACTGCTTGGCCCTGATAGGTTAAAACATAGGTGGGTGGAGTAAACAGAAAAGAATGGTGGGAGGAAGAGGAAGTGAGGTAAAACACCTCAGACAGACGCCATGCCGCTGCTCTCCAAGGCAGATGTGATGAAGCAAGCCACCAGGTCAGACATGCTGAATCTTTCCTGGTAAGACTGGTGCTACACAGATTACTAAATATGGCTTAGGCAAGATGTGAGAATTAGCCATTAAGAGGCTAGAACTAATGGGCCAAGCAGTGTTTAAAAGAATACAGTTTCCGTGTAATTATTTTGGGGCATAAGCTAGCCAGGCGGCCGGGAGCTGGGTGGCAGGAATGTAGCCCACAGCTCCTTCTACACCAGTATACTGCCAGCCTTAAACTCCCAAATGCTGTCATCAAAGCTATGTGCCAATTTCTGTTTTCAGCTTAAACCTGCAGATATTTTCTCTTGATCCTGACATCCTTTCCAAAAACAAAGACAGAACTTTGGCCCTCTTTTACAAGTTCCATCAAGATTTCCAAAATAGTTCTCTTACTGTTTTTCAAGTCAGTGACAAATCCACTTAACTTTTACTTTAATTAGTTTGAATTTCAATATCTTATTTGAAATCAATTTATAATTTGTCCATATAAGGTCTATAATATTTGATAAAGCAGTGTTGCATATCTGAAAGAACAATATTTGAATATTTATACCCCAAGGGTTTTTATTGCACTATAAAACTTGGAAATTAACATATATAAAATATCAACCATTGCCAAGCAGTGGTGGTGCACGCCTTTAATCCCAGCACTTGGGAGGCAGAGCAGTCACATCTCTGAGTTCGAGGCCAGTCTGGTCTACAAAGTAAGTTTCAGGATAGCCAGAACTGTCATACAGAGAAGGGAAAAAAAATATCAACTTCCTAGTTTACTGACAACCACCAACAAACCTGACCTCCTATTTCTGAAACCTTCAACTTTCTTAAGTGCAACTATGATGGTATGAATCGGACTGCTTATGTTATGAGCTAGGTGTTCCACCTGACTGAAAGGACAAACAAAAATTTTACCAACATGCAACTGCATTTCTCTTCATTTATTTGTTTGTTTACTTTTCTTTTCTTTTTTTTGTTTTTGTTTTTTTTTGTTTTTGTTTTTGAGACAGGGCCTGAATGTTCTGGAACTCGCTCTGTAGACCAAACTGCTCTGGAACTCAAAGATTTGTTGGCTTGTTTTTGAGATATATATGCCCAAAATGGCCTTGTGAAATTATGATCCTCCTGCATCAGCAACCTGAGTTCTTAGATTGTAGGTATGCAACCACATGCCTAGATCACACTATACTTGACTTTACATTATTTATTTGTTTATTAGTTTGTTTGGGCTTTTCCAGGCAAGGTTTCTCTGTGTAGTCCTGGCTGTCCGGGAACTCACTCTGCCCAGCCCCTTGCTCTGTCTTGTTGGGACAGCCCTCACTGTGCAGCAACCCTCCAGCTTCAGTCTCTCCGCTAGGGTCACAGGTGCGCTACACCACATCCAGTCTATGTTCCTTTCTCAAAAGCTCTTTTTAAAACCAGCACAGGAGACATCAGAAGTCACTTTGTAACTGATTATTCTACTACTGACAGGATCCCAACACTCCTAGACATTAGAGATATGTAAGAGAAAACGAACACTGGTTACTTCTCTAAGATTTTCTATAGAAAACTGAAAAAGAAAGCAAAATTATACTTAAGGCACCTAATACAAAGAATTTTTCTAACAGTTCTATTTTTTTTTTTTTTGGTTTTTCGAGACAGGGTTTCTCTGTGGCTTTGGAGCCTGTCCTGGAACTAGCTCTGTAGACCAGGCTGGTTTCGAACTCACAGAGATCCGCCTGCCTCTGCCTCCCGAGTGCTGGGATTAAAGGCGTGCGCCACCACCGCCCGGCCCTAACAGTTCTATTTTTAACTACAATGATTCTTACTTTAGAATATGGAAGAAGTAAATAACTTATTTTCACCATGTGTTCAATTTCCCAAGGCAAGGAACATAAGACAATCAGAGGGCTAGTTGTGATATCATTACCAAAGTTATTTCAAAAAACTAAAAAAAAAAAGAAAATTTTAAACTTTAATTGTCGGACTTGTTCATGTGTCTCCTTTATTTTTAACCAAAAAAAAAAAAAAGACATCAAGCAGTTCTAAGACCACCTACCTCTCCAGGGTGCAATCTATCCCAGTTTTCATTAATGTATGTCATAAGCTCAAGTTCAGAGTCAAAGTATTTCTTCTTGTGAATAACACTTAGGTTGTAAAGGCATAGGTGTGCTATATCTACCCTGAAATCCAAAATTAATTAAAATATATGAAAAGTCAGTTTTTAATGAAACCAATATATAAAACTACTATAATAAAACCAAAGTGATATACTTACGTGGATAGGCAGTCAATAACCTAAATCACAATACAATAAACTATTACATATGAAGAACTAGAAAACACTAGCTTAACTAATGTGGAATAATTATAAACTAAGATGTACCCAAATTACTTCCTAAATGAATTTTAAAAAAATCTGACACCAGGCGGTGGTGGTACATGCCTTTAATCCTTTAATCCCAGTCTCAGGAACAAAAGGAAGGAAGATCTCTGAGTTCAGGGCTAGTGTGGTCTACAGAGCAAGTTCCAGGATAGCCAGGACTACCCAGAGAAACACAGTCTCGTAAAACCAAAAAAAGTAAAAGATGTGGCTACAGGAGAAAATGACTGCTGACTAACATCACTGTGTTCTCACTAAAGGCACACTGTACATTGCCAGGCCGTGTGCCATCTGCGTGAGTTAAGCCATCACCCGCTCTTAAATATGTAAAGCACAATAAAAATTTGTACAATCTCAGCATACACATTTTATTAGATCTCCAAAATCCCTCACTTACCGTAAAAAATTACTACATCAAAGCAGAAACTGTTATATTATTTTATCTGCTTCTCTGTGATACTCTGAAGGCATGAGAAGCCAAAACCACAAAGACCCTAAACTGAAAGCACCAACATCTTTCCATAATGAACTCTTATTAACGTTAACAATAAAATGGGATAATCCTGGTGAAGATGGCATAAGCCTTGAGGATTACAAAAAGAAATAAAAGCCAGGTATAGAGAACGAAATTTTATTTACTTTTCATATAAAAGTTTTTATATGGTATGACACTTCCTAAAAACATAGAAAAGTACATGCTTACCACTGTAATGGTAGACGTTTGAGGTACTCTGGTCCAGAACTGCAGACAGAGCAAATAAATGTATAAAACCTAAAAATTGAAAAAAAAAAAAAAGTTTTATATTGAGTATTCAAAGCTAAATATAAACTAGTTAACAATTACAGCCAGTATTCAGCAAATGATATAAGGCTTCATAATGTAAGGAACTGGTACACAAATCAAAATGCAGTTTCAGTTATGACACTAACAACAATAATGGTTAAAACTCCTATCTGGGGGTAAGGGAAAACTTCTTTAACCATTAGAGAATTCTAAGTTGACACAGATTCACCAGTATTCACACTAATAGCCTATGTGTGCCAAGATCTGTGATGGCTACTTCTATAAGCATTATTTCACCAAAGTTCAAATTACCTGTAAAATAAACTCAAAAGCAGACGAAACCAAGGTCAAAAAGACAGTAATTATATACATCTAGATTTAAACCAAGATTTACTTCAAGAGAGATAAGTAAGCCAGCTTTACTGATCTGTCTTAATTTTTCTTCCTACAACTCTGATGTGGGATTCCCCACTGTATGACATGAGTATGTTTTATTACCACTGGTTAATAAGCTGCTTTGGCCTATGGCAAGGCAGAATATAGCTGGGCAGGAAAACTAAACTGAATTCAGGGAAAAAGAAGGTGGAGTCAGGCAGTCGCCATGTAGCCGCCCAAGAAACAACATGTAAAGTAACAATGTGATAATTTAAGATGCAAGAGCTAGCTAGGAATATGTCTCAGCCATTGGCCAAACAGTATTGTAATTAATATAGTTTGTGTGTGATTATTCGGGTCTGGGTGGAAAGGAAACAAAAGAGCAATCTTGATTTACAGATCTCATTGTCCCTTCCTTAATATTCTCACATGGAAAGTACAATTTATCTGCTTTCACAAGTTTTTAAACTTGATATACAAATTGATTTTAACAGGATCCTATAGCATTTCCCAATTCTAAATCAGAGTATTCCTTTGAGACTCTTGAAGAAAGCTCCCGACAAGAACATTTAGAGACCTATGAAGTGACAAGAACAAATGTGCTCTCTGAGACAATAGTTCAAAGCTTCCCGGAGTAATAGTCAAAAGCATTGAAAGTATATACAAAGCATGTTTACTATTTAGTATTTTCCCTCTGAGTTGATTCCGTTACACATCACTGTCATAATTATTTTTAGAAACCTGAAGCTGCAAAATAACCACAATTACAAAGCATCCACGACAAACCAATCATTGAAATGCAAATGTTCTTCTCACCTATCTCCAAATAGCATTGGCTTTTGAAGGCATTGCACACAAGCCTCATGAAACCACTGCTTACATTTGCAACACTGCAGCATCTTTAAATACCAGCTACCAAAAAGAAAAAAAAAGAGTTTAAATTAATACTTTTTAAAACAATATCCTACTATATAGTTCAAGATTGGCATCCAAATCACAACCCTCCAGACCTCACCAGTGCTGAGATTACAATTGTGCACCACCATTGCTAGCTAAATGACTACTTATTAATGAAGCAAGGGTTCTTTTTGAAAAAAAAAACTACATTATATAACAACCAATGTAGTTCTGACAAAAGTATTATACTTCTGCTATACTTCATACTAATTTTTTCTCCAAAAAATATTTGTACTATTAATTATTTCACCCTTCAAAAATGTTTGTACTATTAATTATTTCATCCTTCCTCTTTTTTTTTTCCTTTTTTTCTGTTTTGGTTTTTCTCTTGTAGCTTTGGAGGCTGGTCCAGGAACTCACTCTGCAGACAAGGAAGGCTGCCCTCAAACTCAGAGATTAAAGGCCTGCGCCACCACCGCCTGGCTCCACCCCTCCCTCTTCTATATGGGAATTTATGTGCTCTTTAAGAAAAACTAATATTTCAAGTCAATAATGTCTTTGATTTCTCTCAGATCACAAGATTCAAGGGTTTTGCTTTTTGTAGTGAGATCTAAAACAGGTCGTTACACAATCTACCAATGAGCTACACACCCAGATAGCTCTTTTTATTTTGATTGTTTTCCTTTAAGTTTTGTTTTTTAGCGACAGTCTCACTAGCCTCAAAATTAAAGATGACGTCAAAACTGGGTCACTCATATCTCCTTAGTACTAAGATGAACTATACTACCCCTTCATCCAATTCATGAGGTGCTAGGGGTCAAATCTAGGACTTCAAGCCTGCTAGACAGGCTACTACAGCTGAGTTACATCCTCAGGTCTCTTTCATTTTTTTGAGTATCATTCTGAGGTTGACCTTGACCTCTGCTCACAACCACACCCAGCTGTTTAAAAGCTTTCCTAAAGGTGGGCTCCTACTGCTGCACAGATGAGCTCCAAACTTCTAGACCATCAGAAAACACAGATATTTACAATTCATAACGGTAAAAAAATTAGGTTGTGAAGTGGCACAAAAATAAACTTGTCTGGGGGTTACCATAACATGAGAAAACGTGTTAAAGGGTCACAGTATTAGGACAGTACTAAAGCAATCCCCTTCTTCAGCCTCCTGAGTAACCACAACTACAGACGTGTGCCCCAGGCCTGCTATGAGTTTATGTGTAGACTGCTTTTCTGTGTGTGCATCAAGTGCATGGAGAGCTTCGCAAAGGCCAGAAAAGGGAGCCACTCTCCCCAGAACTGGAGTCATAAGTAGTTGTGAGCTGCCAGTGGGTGCTAGGAATTAACCCAGGTCCTCTGTAGCTGCAAGACTAGAAAATCCTCTTAAGTCACCCAGCCATTTCTGCAGTCCTTATTTTTTTATTTTTCGATAGAGGATTTCTCTGTGTAGCCCTGGCTGTTCTAGAACTCACTCTAGACCAGGCTGGCCTTGAACTCACAGAGATCTGCCTGCCACATCTCCCAAGTGCTGGGATTAAAGACGCGTGTCACCATTGCCCCTCCAGTCTCTTTTTTTATTTAGGTGCCTATGAAGGGTATATGCATGTTCAGTATAGTTGCCCACAAAGCCCAGAAAAGGGTGACTGATGCCCTGAAACTAGAGTTAAAGGTGGTTGGTTGTGAGTCACCCAGTGTGGTTGCTGAGAACTCAACTCAGGTCCTCTCTGGGCTGTGTAGGTACTGCACTCATGTGCACATTATCCACACACAAATAAACCTACATATACATAATTTAAAATCTTAATAAAAAATAAACATAAGACATCCAATATATCTCTCTAGTTCCTGAACAGTATACTTTGTTAGTAAAATACTTAGAAAAATTACTTGGCAGTTTCTTCTGAAAATTACATATTGATGTATATACACAGGAACTAATATTTAGGAAACATTAGTAATATATACAGTCTAATCAGTCTCTGAAAAAGCCTCACCTGGGACTCTATCACTTAACTAAAACCTGTCTCTTAGTTACTCATTCAAATAATATTAAGTATATACCAATTTTCAAATGCGTAAATCACTAAACATGACATCAAATGAACTGAGACAGCTTCACACTCCAGTGTGGCAAAGTGGCCTCCACAGCACACATTTTCCTCTATAATTTATTTTAATGACACATCTGGCATAAGGAAAAAGATGAGGGAGGTGAGAGGAAGATGAGGATTTCCCAGGAGGTTTTATTTGAACAGATTCTTCATACATCTGTAATTCACCATGACTGCTACACCACACTCAGCAATAATAAGACAACCAGTAACCCTGGTGCTCTTGAAAAGGCCTTAAGAATGTGAGGCCAATTTGGAAGTATATACAGTGAAACGGGGTCTCAAACCAACAAAGAGGTCTTCATTAAAAAAAAAAAATTAAAAAGAAAAAGAAGGTAATATAAGTTAGTAAAAATTACTTCAAAGGACATTAGATAACTGTTTACTTACTCTCCAGGGCCTCCACAATAGCAGTAACACTGCTGGACATTGGTTTTATGACCTGCATCCCACTCAAGGTCTGCCACACTATAGGGCAATGTCTGCTTCATGACTTGCAATGCTTTGGCATTTGGTCCTTTCTTAAGCGCACCACCCCTCTATATATTAGAGGGAAACATTTGAAAAAGTGAAGGTCAAATTTCTTTAACCAAATTTTCTAATTTATAATTCTGTAATTTAAAATTCCTGGCACTACAGAAATAATATCCATTCTGATATTTCTATAATATCATATTGTCTGATTTATTATTAATAATACAATTATTTTGTTGTCTTTCAATTTATTGTCTCAATCCCCACACCACTATCAGAAAGTACAAAAATAACCATAAGCCATTTAAGGATCATTAGTAAACAATAATTCTTTTTAACCAGCATTAGCTGCTAATTTCATTCAGAACAAACTTTTCAATGTACACAGTCATTTCAAAAACAATGCCTTACAAATTCCATAGGGCTTTAACCCGAAACACTTTTAAAAGATACCTTTGTTGTTGTTGCAAAAACACACTGCCGACAGAGCCATTTCTCATCTGAGTCAATCACACTCGAATCAATGTGAGGTGTGTGACACAACTGATGATACCCTTGATATCAAAAAAAGCACAGCAAATTCTATTTTATTAACAAGCACTGCAGAATATAACTTCAAGATGATATTTCAGTTCTAGTTTTGTCGTTCCCTTCATTATAAAAGATAAATAGATCTTACAATAAAGTTTCAAAGTAGCAAGACAAGTACTGACAATCTTTTGTCTTCAATGGACTCACTTGGATTTAGTAACACTTATACAAAACCAAGAAGAATTAATGTTTACCTTGACCACACTTATCACATATCACCATTTCATTGGGAGCTTCTGAATACTCTTCTTGACATATTGTACAGACCATTTCCCCACTCCCAGTGGCTCCTGAAATATGTAAAGCAACATTAAACAGTCATGAAGAATTCCACAGAGCTTTTATGACTCAGTGTAGCCATTGGGCTTCCTACCATGGCAATAAACCTCAGAACTATAAGCCAGCCCCAATTAAATGCTTTCTTTAAAAGAGTTGCTGTGGTCATGGTGTCTCTTCACAGCAATAAAACCCAAACCAAGACACTGAGGGAGATTTATTAACACTAGAAGTTTTCTGCAGAACACACACTGACTCGGGTTCACGTCTTCACTCATGTTATACATTAGCATAATAAGATCTCAGGGAATAGGCAAGGAAGTTATGTGCTCCCTTTCTGGACTTAAGACAGTTCTTTGTAGCCGGGCGATGGTGGCGCACGCCTTTAATCCCAGCACTTGGGAGGCAGAGGCAGGCGGATCTCTGTGAGTTCGAGGCCAGCCTGGTCTACAGAGCTAGTTCCAGGACAGGCTCCAAAGCCACAGAGAAACCCTGTCTCGAAAAACCAAAAAAAAAAAAAAAAAAAAAAGACAGTTCTTTGTATTCACTAATTATGAAAGAGGCTGTATAGCAAGAATTTCGTGGCTGAAACCTAGAAATAAAATGTTTAATAATGTACCCGAAGAGAATTCCTACAACAAAAATTGGAAGTGCCAGTTAATTCTATGGGTCGCCTAAGAAATTAACTCTTTCTTCTTCTTTTTTTTTTTGAAACATAGTTTCTCTGTGCAGCCCTGACTATCCTGGAATTAATTTGCTCTGTAGACCAGGCTGTTCTCAAACTCAAGAGATCTGCTTGCCTCTCTCTGCAAAGACATGCACCACCACCACCCACCTTAATATTTTTGATTTTAAAAAAAAAGAAAAAGGGCAATGAAGGTACACAACTTTAAGTCCAGCACTCAAGGGAGAGGCTGGCAGATCTTAGTTGAGTTTGAGACCAGCCTGGTCTACAGAACTAGTTCTAGGACAGCTAGGGCTGTTATACAGAGAAACCCTATCTTGTAAAAAACAAAACAAAAACTAACAAACAGCAACAACAAAAACTTTCTCAGCTGGGTGGTTGTGGCGAACATCTTTAATCCCAGCACTCAGCGAGGCAGAGACAGGTGGATCTCTGATGTGGGATTCCCCTCTCTGTGCTGTAATTACCATTAATAAATAAATAAGTTGCCTTGGCCTATTGAAAGGGCAAAACTTAGGTAGGTGGAGAGGATGGAACTGAATGGTGGGAGGAAGAAGGCAAGATAGAAGAGACGCCATGGAGTCAGACACACTGAATCTTTGCTGGTAAGCCACTGCCATGTGACAATATACAGATTAATAGAAACGGGTTAAACTAATATGTAAGAGTTAGCCAATAAGAAGTTCGAGCTAATGGGCCAAGCAATGTTTTAATACAATTTCTGCGTGATTATTTCGGTTCTGGGCAACTAGGACAAGCAAGCTCCTCTGGCCTCTGGCAAGGCAGAATATAGCCCAGGCTGGAAGAGATATATGGAGAAGGTAGGCAGAGTCAGGGAGACACCATGTAGCTGCCTAAGGAGACAGATGCCCCAGAACCTTACCAGTAAACCATGAACCTCCTATAAAATAATAGAAATGGGTTAATGTAAGATGTAAGAGTTAGTTAGTAAGAAGTCTGAGCTAATTGGCCAACCAGTGTTGTAATTAATAAGTTTTTGTGTTATTATTCAGGTCTAGGTGTCCAGGAAATGAACAAGCAGTCTCTATCTACAGACTTCCATGAGTTCCAGGTCAGGCTGGTCTACGGAGCTAGTTCTAGGACAGTCTAGGCTACACAGAGAAACCCTGTCTCAAAAAAAAACCAAACCAAATCAAACCAAACAAACAAAAAATTCTCTGGGCAGTAGTGGCATATGCCTTAAATCTCAGCACTTGGAAGGCAGAGGCAGGCAGATCTCAGATTTCAAGGACAGCCTGGTCTATACATCGAGTTCCAAAACCGGACTACACAGAAAACTACCTGGAGAAATAAACAAGACATTTCAAAGCCAGGTATTGTTGCATACACCTTTAATCTCAGCACTCTTCTTGAGACAAGATCCTACTATGAATCTCAAACTGCCCTAGAACTTACTCTGCTGCCCAGGGGTTTGCCCTGAACTCTTGTCGCATTATCTCAGCGTCAGTCTTGATGTAGGAGGGTCATCTGTCTATGAAGTGCTAGCTTTACAGATCTGAGTCCATAGAGAAGTGATGGTCAAGCAGATGGAGGAACTGCCCGTGTACCCTCAGTTAGAAAGCACTACTGCTAGGCTTCAAACCCAGATGTGCCAGAAGCCATGGTCTCTCTACCAAACACTATTTCTTCTACCAAAGCACTTTCACACAGCCTGTGTTCAAAATTATAACTTCTAATAACTGCATAACATTTCATCTAGTGGAAAAAAACAAATTTGCTGTATTATCTCTTAATGTATATCACATAGGTAACACAAAAGGTACCAACTATTATTTTGCTTGCTTTTGTATTACTGTTTATTTAGGTCTTCTGTCCCTTCCAAATTTCCTGGTACACCTAGTGGGACTTGTTCAATAATTCCTGGGTTTATGGCTATAATTAGAGAGTAGTCAATCTGAGCTTAGCTTCTCATGCTAAATGTGTTGTTTGACAAGAAAAGGCTGCATAGCCTCAGCCAGGAGTAGGTGCCTAAGATGACTCCCACTATATCTACATGGTGAAGAAGAAAGCAATTCTGCAGAAAAGGAGTTATTAATCCAAAAAACTGTATGCATTCACCTCAAGAAACAAACCTAAGAAAACTGGGAATTATAGTTGTGAAATCTAAGAATACCTTTTTTACTATAAAATTTACATGATTCCTGATCTAGCTTAATTGCCCATGGTCTTCCTTACTACAAATTAAGGCATCTACAAAGTCTTAGCTTTTTCATCTTAGTAATGCCAAAATGCTGGGCAGGAGATGGCTCTGTGGTTAAGAACACTTGCTCCTCAACCACAAGTGTGAGTCCAGATCCCAGCAACCACAGCATTCCTACAAACACTTGTAAACCCAGCTCAGATGGGAATGGTATGTGCAGAGACAGGAGAATCACTGGGACTTGCTGGCTTTTAACGTCAGTGGGGCTCAGGGAGAGACTTTGCCTCAAATGAATAGGTAGAAAGTGAGAGAGGACAATGTCCAACACATTCTTCTGACCTCCACACATAACCCCTTACACACATACATAAATAAATAATAAATCTTAAAAATAGCTATCATATATTTGCTTAATTTAAGCTAGAAAAGTCTCTTTATAAAAGCATGGTGGCAAACAGTTTTAATCCTAACACTCAGGAGGCAAAGCCAACTCTACTTTTTGTTGAGTTCGAAACCAAGCTACTCAATATAGCAAGTTCCATGCCAGTCGAAGGTATGTAGAGAGACCCTGTCTGGGGGGAAAAAATGCAGGGCAGTGATGGAAGACTCTTAATTCCACTCGGAAGGCAGAGACAGTGAATCTCTGAGTTCCAAACCAGCCTAGTTCAGGGCTACAAAGAGAAATCCTGTCTCAAAAAAATCAAAATAAGGGCTGGAGAGATGGCTCAGTGGTTAAGAGCATTGCCTGCTCTTCCAAAGGTCCTGAGTTCAATTCCCAGCAACCACATGGTGGCTCACAACCATCTGAAATGACGTCTGGTGCCCTCTTCTGACCTGCAGACATACACACAGACAGAATATTGTATGCATAATAAATAAATATTTTTAAAAAATCAAAATAAAATAAATAGCTACATCAGGGCTGGAGATGGCTCAGTGGTTAAAAGCTGGTACTGCTCTTGTAGCTGACCAGAGACCAGTCCCCAGCACCTATGGGCTCACAACTCCCTGCAGCTCCATCTCCAGCTTATCTGACACATCAGACCTCTTCAGTCACCTACCTACATTCACACACGAATGTACACACTTTTTTTTATTTTCTATTTTTAAATGCAATTTTTAATTAAAAATATAAAAATAAAGCTATAGCAAACATTGCCACCTAGTTTCTGTTTTTAAATATCTTTTCATTTATTATTTTATTGGTGTTTTCCTGTATGTATGTCTGTGTAAGTGTTGGGTCCTGGAGTTGTGACCTGCCATGTGGATGCTGGGAAACCAAACCTAGGTCCTCAGGAAGATCAGTCACTGTTCTTAACCTCTGAGCCATCTCTCATCACTCCACTTAGCTTCTTTTTCAATTTTTTTCAATTATATTTTATTAATAAACTTCTAGAAAGAGATCTGCTGAATAGATTATAGAGTACATTTTTATTCATTTAATGCAACTGTTGAAAAATATCCAAAACAGAAATCTACATTGTAAACAGCAATGCAGGAATATATTATTTCACAGAACAAAAATTAATACTAGGTATTGAAACTTCCTAAGCCCGGCAGCAGCAGCACGCATCTTTAACCCCAGAAGTCGGGAGGCAGAGGCAGGCTGATCTCTGAGCTCAAGAACAGCTAGATCTACACAGAGAGTTCCAGGACAGGTTCCAAAGCTATACAGAGAAACCTGTCTCAATGCAATTCAATTAAACTATAGAGAGCTTTGTTTATAAACAAGGAAAATAATTCTATATATTAATAAATTCTTAAACTTCTCCTCATACACGCTACTGAGTAGTAGGAAGACACTATATTCAATTTCTTTAGCCCCAGAAAATACCATGTTGAAGAAAGCTAAATTTCAGTATATATCATGTTCTAGAGGAACAGTAGCACCTGCCTGTTTGGATGTCCTTCCAGAGAACCCAGGATTTAGAACTGTCCTCAAATGTGATGAAGCAGCTCTGTTTCAATATGTTTATCTGCAATACAGAGAAAGAATTCAGGTATCTCTTAAAACTATAGGTGTGAATTAAACTTTAAATTACAGCAGAGGTCTATTAAAATAACTTGCCTTTTTGATAGTTCCAAGATAAAACAAGCCATCTGACCACCTAGCTAGGACATCCTGACCCTCTTCAAATTTACATGCTGGCTTTTTGGCTTTATGTCCATCCTGTAAAGACAGCTTGTTCAAGGATGCTGGGGTCTTTTGGTTTCGACGTAAAGGAGACCGCTTGTGGACCAGTGAGTTACCTGCTCCTGTAGAGTCTCTAGTCAGGAAATAAAAACCAAATATAAGATTTATAATGGTTTACATCAATGATATATTTCATATGTTAACCAAAACTTTTGGTATAAAGCCTTAATTTGTGAGAAAAACAACAAATAACTCAAATGGCAAATGCTTTCTATATAGACTTTTAAAAAAGAGCAATAATTCATAATATTTGCTCACTGCCTACCCTAAGTGAAGCCAGGATTCAGCAGTCATTTCACCAAAACATTTTAGGGTAACTACCTCAAAAACAACTGGGTACAGTGGATAAGCCTGAACACCAACATTGGGCGGCTGAGCACAAGGAGACGTTCCAGGCCAGCTCAGGTTACTTAGGAGTTCCAGGCCAACTTAAGCTACATATCTAGAACCTTGCCTTTAAATTAAAATTAAAAATTGAAGATTTAATAAAACTATACAGACAAAAAGAGAACATAAAAGTTCAGTTAAAAAAAAAAGGAAGAAACCAAAGGTGGGAGAAAGTCTTGGTAGCTAAGAACAAAGGAAACATGTTTTCAAAGTCTAAAAATAACACAAGTTTTGGGAATCATGCCATGCTACAGCGTGGGATCTTGAAGACATGACACTAAGTAAGACAATCCAGAGAAAACAGACAAGTACTGTTTAATTCTGGCTTTATGAGACACATAAAACAAACTCATAGACAAGAAGTACCATGGAGGTAGCTGGGGGGTAGGAGGAAGGATCAAAAAATGCATTTAAAAGATGTCCGAAAAGAATTAAAAACTGATACGGTCCCCCTAAATTGCTGAAAAATGTTAATCCAACAATTTTTTGTGTGTATCCAACAAACTCAAAACCTACAAGTATAGTAACTCTGAATAGTCACTGAAAAAACGAAAGGTAATCTACAAACCAACAGAAGAGAGCTGAATATGTTTATGTACCAGGTACCAGGCCCTTGGTTCCATCCCCCAACACCGTAAGACAAAAATAAACAAAAGAAAAAAAAATAAACAAAAGAAAACCAGGTGCAGGTGTAGGCATACACACCTATAATCCCAGTACTGGGCAAGTGGCCTAGGAAGATCAGAAGTTCAAGGTCACCCTCAATTACACAGCAAGTTCGAGAAGTTCAAGACCAGCCTGGGATATGTCTAACCCTATATAAATAAGCAACCATTTTAAGTTCAGGAATTTTGCATCCCTTATGTAACTAACCCAAATGAATAGCATAATTAAGTATAAAAAAAAAGTCAGTGGAATGCTCCCTAATTCTGGAATGGAAACTATACAAAGTGGCCAACATTCCCAGACACCTTCATATTCTTTGCTATGATTTCAATATGCCTTCTGCCTTCTTCGTGATGGCAATGTACACTGCACCCATTCTTAGATCAAAACATCAAACTTTAATCCCAGCACTCGGGAGGCAGAGGCAGGCGGATCTCTGTGAGTTCGAGGCCAGCCTGGTCTACAGAGCAAGTTCCAGGACAGGCACCAAAGCTACACAGTGAAACCCTGCCTCGAAAAAAACAACAACAAAAAAAAAAAACATCAAATTTTGTAATTTTTCATTTCCTAGTGTTTCTTCCCTTCTCCTGAAATTGCTGATATGCTGTGTTTTGTAACAAGAACTCAACCTAGTAATAGTTACACTTACCCTTTGGACTTATTTTTTCCCCTTCCTATCCACAGCCAAATCTCTAGAAATGCTAGAAATGCTATTAAGAAGCCCAGCACTTAGGAGGCAAAGGCAGGCAGATCTCTGAGTTCAAGGCTCAGTCTACACAGTGAGTTCCAGGTCAGCCAGTGAGACCCCGTCTCACAAAGTGGGGTTGGGGAGAGAACTACACAAGATGGCTCATCGGAGAAATACTCCCCGCCCTCAACCCCACATGGCAAAGAACTGACCCCATAATCTGACAAGTTGTTCTCACCTCCACATGCACGATGACATGCATGCACATCCATACTCAATAAATACTAAAATGTGGGGACAGGAAGATGGCTCAGCAGGAACGGATGCCTACTGTCCTCAGGATCCACATGGCAGAAGGAAAGAACTAACCCCTACAAATTTCCTCTGACCTCCACACATGATATAGATACACAGCCCACATATATACCTACAAACATTCACATACACAATAAATAAATAAATAAAATTAAAAAAAAGAAACCAGTAAGAAGTTGCCAAACCATGTTTAACAATACAGATTTGTATGTAGAGTCAGAGCAGTGGTGCACACCTTTAATTCCAGCCACTCAGGAGGCAGAGGCAGGCAGATCTCTGAGTTCAAAGGCCAGCCTGGTCTACAGAACAAGTTCCAGGGCAGCCAGGGCTATACAGAGAAACCCTGTCTCAAAAATAAATAAATAAATAAAAATAACAGAAGAAAATAAATGAATAAATGTTTTTTAAATTGTCTTTATTTATGTGTGTGTGTCTGTATAGGAATATGTACACACAGGTGCAGGTTATACTATCAAAACACAGATTAAGATCTAGCATATACGGGCGGTGGTGGCGCACGCCTTTAATCCCAGCATTCGGGAGGCAGAGGCAGGCGGATCTCTGTGAGTTCGAGGCCAGCCTGGACTACAAGAGCTAGTTCCAGAACAGGAACCAAAAGCTACGGAGAAACCCTGTCTCGAAAAATCCAAAAAAAAAAGAAAGATCTAGCATATGGCCCTCACACCAAGGGGATAGTTTAAAAGTGGGGGGGAAGGAGGGAGGTAGTTAGGGATGAGGAAGTCTGACAGGAGTTAGGTCAGTGATATCAGATTCCCCTGTAACTGAAATTACAGGCAGTTGAGAGCCTCCCAACATGGGTGTTGGCAACCAAACTCTACAAACACAGTACACACTTTTAACCACTGAGCCATCTCTCCAGCTCCTGGGATACCTAATTTGATAGAGAATGTCACTCTATTCAGAGCAAAAGGTAACAAAGGGTTAAAAAAGTCTTCCCCTCATGGTTTACTATCCCTACATTAAATAAGGACCTGACTCAAAAATCTGGTAATTAGCTGAATGATGTAAATAATGTATATTGAAAAAAATAATAATTTTCCCCATCCTATCTTCTCATTTTAGTCCCCTAGTTAACTAGGTTACCTTCTGAATTAATGTTAGAGCCTAGATAGCTTAATCTAAATAATCTCTGGACCAGTGAGACGGCTCAGCAAGTATGGGTACCTGCTGCCAAGTTTGATCCCCAGATCCTAAAGACTGGAAAAAATTAACTGCAGAGAGTTGTCCTCAGACCTCCACATGAATGCTGTGGTACACAGGTATGTGCACACATACCAACAACATGTATTTGAAAATGTAACTGGGCGGTGGTGCTGTAGTCCTTTAATCCCAGCAATCGGGAAGCAGAGGCTGGCAGAATTCTCTGAGTTTGAGGTCAGCTTGGTACATAGTGAGTTTCAGGACAGCCAGCGCTACACATTATAAAACCCTGGGGGGGAGGGTTCCATTTAAAGTACTTTCTGAGGGGCTGGAGAGATGGCTCAGTGGTTAAGAGCATTGCCTGCTCTTCCAAAGGTTCTGAGTTCTATTCCCAGCAACCACATGGTGGCTCACAACCATCTGTAATGAGGTCTGGTGCCCTCTTCTGGCCTGCAGACATACACACAGACAGAATATTGTATACATACATACATAAATATTTTTTAAAAAATAAAGTAATTTCTGAGGTTACAATATCAAAACACAGATTAAGATCTAGCATATGGCCCTCACACCAAGGGGATAGTTTAAAAGCGGGGGGAAGGAGGGAGGTAGTTAGGGATGAGGAAGTCTGACAGGAGTTAGGGATGAAGAACGATCAAAGTACATTTTATCATCTGGGCAGTGGTGGTGGTGTACACCTTTAATCCTAACATTCAGGAGGCAGAGGCAGGTGGACCTCTAGTTTGAGGTCAGCCTCAAACTCAGTACAAAGTGAGTTCCAGGACAGGCAAGGTTACACAGAGAAACCCTGTCTTGAAATAACAAAATACATTGTATCAAGTTCTCAAAGAATTAACAGGAAGAGAAAAATACAACTTAAGGATCTAGCATAGTATAATTTCTCAAAATAAATAAATAAAAAGAACAAAAAAATCTGTCATTTCAATTATTTTTGCTTCTATTTAAAAATGGGTCTTTACCCTACATTCAGCCTATGCTCTAAGGGTAGAAAGCTGTGCAAGCTGTGTGCCATCTCCTCCCCAGTTCTGAGCACATTGCACAGGTAAACAATAAACAGTCAGTAAACCAGCAGTAACTGGCTGTCTAGTTTAGGTTAGATTTAGTAGTTGAAATCTAAGGGCTGAATGCTACCACCCAACCCAGAACTCACCTCCCTAGTAGGAACTTTCACCCCTCTATTGTGCCGCTGCACTTTCCTTCCTCCTCTGGAAACAGCCATCAGCCATGACACCTCCACCACAATCGTGTTTTCCAGTACCCTTGCCACTACTCTATCCATGATGAACCACTCGGCAACTAAGGGAAAAAAGGAAGGAAAATCTAACCCTACTTCACACTGCCACCTTGCAATAAAGCACTTCTCCTTGATTCACCAGCTTATAAAGCAAAAACATCTTACAACAGTAGGGAACACAACTAGGGGACAAAACAACAACAAAGGAAACAAATCAAACCCACCTATGCTATCCTTACCCCAACCCCAGGAACAAGAAGGCTCATCTTTTTGGGGTATTTGGTTTGATCTGGTTTTTAGTTTTAATGTTTTGAAACAGGATCTCACACTATAACTCAAACTTGCCTATGCTTGCTCAATGTTGGGATTACAGGCGTGAGCCACCACACAGAGCTTAAGTCCCTTCTAAAGCACAAAACTGCTGGGGCTACATTTTTTCCCAGAGTTTCTTCTACTCCCTGTGACCTGAAGGATATAATGTAACAAATGAGGGAGACACTTTTGGTGGAATCTTTTGCCCAGATTATGGTCATATTCACTAGGCTCAGGGGAGCCATCACAGAACCCAGGCACACAGGAAGTAGCAATCTACTTAAGGTCAATCCTATACCAAACCTATGGAGATGGAGAAGTAATCTCTTACCTGAGATAAGGTAAAATAAAATCTGAGCCTGGATGCTTTCCTTTTAACTGAGGAATATATGAACATCTAACATCAAAGAAGCCAAAGTTCTACAAAGATCAGAAAGCATAAGGCAAGCAGATTCAAAACTAGCTCTAACACTGAAGAGACAGCTCAGTGGTTAAGAGCACTGGCTGCTCTTCCACACAGACAGGTCAGAACTGTTTACAACCCTAGCCTCAGGGGATCTGTACAACCCCCCCCCCTTTAAGGCCTTCACAGATAACAAGCACACGTGGATACAAAGATAGACAGACAAAACACATTAAAAAAAATTTTTTTAGGAAAGCTAGCTCTACTCTATTTCTTAGGTTTAGAGTTTAACAAACATTATCATGCATAAAAAATTTTAAATTAGCCAGGCAGTAGTGACACATACCTTTAATCCCAGCATTCAGGTGAAACTCTGAGTTAGAGGTCATCCTTATCTACAAAGCTAGTTCCAGAACAGCCAGAGCTACACAAGAGAAACTGACTCAAAAAGAATAATTTTTAAACAGTAAAAAACTGCCAGGAGAGCCGGGTGGTGGTGCCTCACGCCTTTGATCCCAGCACTCAGGAGGCAAAGACAGGCAGATCTCTGAGTTGGTTGCCAGCCTGGTCTACAGAGACAGGAAAGGCTCCAAATCTACAGAGAAACCCTGTCTTGAAAAACAAAAACAAACAATTCTATAGAGAAACTAGAGATGGCTTAGCAGGTCAGAGCACTTACTGCTCCTGCAGTGTTGTTTCCTAGCAACCAACATGGTATCTAACAACTGTCTGTAACTCCAGATGTTCTGACATCCGTAGACACCAAGGAAATACATAGTGAACAACATACATGCAGATACAACATTCAGACACATCAAATGAAAGTAAGTACATCTAAACAAATGAAGTTTTAAGAATCAGTGGGAAAGCTCAACAGGTAAAGATGCTTGTCACCAAGCCTGATGACCTAAGTTCTTATCCCCAAACGCACGTAAAACTAATTCCCTGAAGTTAGTTGTCCTCTGATTTCCACATGTGTAGCATAGCAACCATACATACACAATA
>NC_022027.1:57422262-57425748 GCF_000317375.1 Microtus ochrogaster | reverse complement strand
ATGTATAAAGTTAAATGAAATTTTTTCATCTGGGCTGACAATGCTCCTTCCAAGAGCCAAAAACATCTAATAAAATTCCCAGTACCACGCATGAAAAGCCCACTGCAGCTGTTGGTCAGGGTTGTCCAAGAGAATCCTAAAACATTATAGGCTATTGCTATTGCCCTTGGTAGAAAGTAAGTCTCTATTGCTGAAGATACCATGAACTTCAGACACTGGACCTAGAGACAACTGAGCTAGAACTAACCCCTAAGTACTGACTTCCATGGTTCCAGAAGGTGCCAATGCAAACTACCAAAGAAAGGAAGCAACAGTCCTACTCCACTCTGATGTCTATGAAATAGAGCAACCAACCGGGCATGGTAACTGCGAGGGTGCAGAGGGGCACGCAGACCTAGGTAGTAACTCCACTATGATGTCTATGAAATAGAGCAACCAATCTGGCATGGTAACTGTGAGGGTGCAGAGGGGCACGCAGACCTAGGTAATAACCAATTGGATTTAAAACCCACACAGGGGAGAGGGAACTCTTGCCTGGTACTGGAAACCTAATCAACTACCCAGGGCTAGTAAAGTCTTGGATCTGGGAGAATCTACAACTGCCACTTTACTAAACCAGCATAATCGCTAACTCTAAATATATTTCCTTACGCCCAGAGTTGAGTGTAGTCCTCACCCTCATCAACTGATGAAACCACAATCGATCAAGAGTTGTGGAGTCCAGTACCAACAGATACATCTACAACACAACTCCTGTGCCTAAGGCTCTGGGAACACTGAGGAAGAAGGGGACAGAAAGACTGTAAGAGTCAGAGGAATAAGCAGTTTGCTGTGACCATAATGTCTCACCAGTATGACTGCCTAAACATGAGCTGAACAAGGTGATGCACTCAGGAGGCAGAGGTTCAAGGCCAGCCTGACCTGCACAGTGAGTTCACTATGAAGTGAGAGCCTGTTTCAAAAAAAAAACAGAGAGACATTCAACACAGACAGGGAAAACCAGGAGACCTCAACCCTACACGAAGAACTTCAGGCAATTAAGGAATTGCTAGTAGTGGTAAAATAGCCTTACCCGGGGAACAGCACACCAGTGTGTTATCCAATATCCAACAATCATCCCTTAAAAGATACACAAATAGCATTATACAGACTAAGAATATTTATGTATTTAGGAATAAATATGTATAGGTATATCCATACATGTATGTATGTACCAACAATTAATGAAAAGAGGCCACGAATTTGGAAGAGAGCAGAGAGAGAGGCATACAGCAGGGTTGAGACAGAAGAAAGTATGTACTTATATTAATCTAAATAAATAAAGGAAATTATTTTACTCCATAAATATTAGTCACTGAAAATTAAGTAGCTTTAACTGGCACACAATCTGCAATTCCAGCACTCAGGAGGTACATGAGACTCTGTCTTAACAACACCAACAAAAGATACTTAATACTCATATTTAATTCTTCATCTATTCTGATATGGTTCCCCGGCCCCAAGCTGATCCCAGATCCTCCCCCTTCCCCACCCACTGAAATCCATACCCTTTCTCACTCTCATTAGCATACAGGCATCACATCTAAAAATAAAGATACAATAAAAACAAACCAGAATAGGACAAAACAAACTTTTTGCCCAGAATTCCTAATGTATCCTATTCCCACATCATTTTAAATCACCAAAGGTAATTTCCAAGTTTCCCTTTCCATGAGTGACCCTTACTTCCAGAGCTCAGTGTTCCTGCACCAATCTGGGAAGGCCAGGCCTTATTCCTGTCACCTTAGACACTCACATCATGACAGAGCTTTCCAGATAACATATGCTTTGGCTACAGAAGTGGCACATAATAAAACTTCTCTAGGTTCTTCTGGACCTAAGAACATATCAGTCCACATCACAACTCACTGGTGGGTCCTAGCTAGGAAAGGCAGGACAGCTTCAACACAGGATTGCCAGATCAGGCTGGGCAATGAATGACAACTCAATAAATTCCTACACACAGAATTTTATGTTGTAAATAATTTCCCCAAGAAGTTTGGTGCTATTCATCAACTATGCTCAGTACTATGACCAAAAAAAAAAAAAATGGACTCTATTGAGTGCCAGTCCTTTCTTTCTTTATCCTTCATGGCTTTAAATTTTATTAGGAATATATGCATTCAGTACTATTCTCATTGCTGTGTAAAATACAGGAAAAAAAACAACATGAGAAAGTGTGCGTTTTGGCTCACAGTTTCAGGGCACAGTCCATCATAGAAGATGAGGCATGGCAGGAGGAGCTGGAGGCAGCTATCACTGTATCTGCGGTCAGGAAGATCAGGGTTCATGCTCAGCTTGCTTCCTCCATTTGATTCAACCCAGGACCCCAGTCCATGGGTGTGCTGCCTCACATAGTCAGGGTGGGCCTTCCCTCCTCAGTTAAACCTTTCTGAAAGCAACCATTGGCACATCCAGAGGTGTATTTCCATGGTGGTTCTGAATCGTATCAAATGGACAATGAAGATCAACCAGCACTATATGTCTAAGTATAAGGCCTAATTTTAATCATATTATTTACACCTTGGTAAATCAAATTTACTTTTTTTTTTTTTGCAACAGGGTCTCATGTGTCCCAGGATAGCTTTGAACGCCTATATAGTTGAGAACAGGCTTGATCTTTGGATCTTCCTACCCCCACCGCTAACTGTGAAGAAATACATTCATGGGTTAGAGATGGCTCAGCAGTTAAGAACAGTGGCTGTTCCTTCAGAGGACCTAGGTTCCACTCCCAGCACCAACATGGGAACTTACAACCATCTCTAACTCCAGTTCCCAAGGGGTCTGCCATCCTCTTCTGGCTTCCATGGACAATGCACCCATGTGGTTCACACATACATACAGGCAGAAACTCACACAAATAAAAGAGGCAGGGAGGTGGAAGCACACGCCTTTAATACCAGCACACTTGGGAAGCAGAAGCAGGTGGATCTGTAAGTTCTGGTCTACACAGTGAGTTCTAGGACATCCAAGGCTAAATGGAGAAATCCTGTCTAGAAAGGGAGAGGGGGAGAGGAGGAGAGGGGAGGAGAGGGGAGGAGGGGTTGCTGGAGAGATGGTTCTGCGGTTAAGTGCACTGACTGCTTTTCCAGAGGACCCAGGTTCAAATCCAGCACCCACACAATAGCTCACAACTGTCTGTAATTCCAGTTCTAGGGACCCAAACATTCATGGCAAAAGCACCAATGCACGTAAAAAATAAAAAAAGAGAAAGATGCATTCATTACCACAGAAGGTTAAATTTTAGAATCACTATAACGGGTGAAAAAATATCCTTTATGGGGCTGGAGAGATGGCTCAGCTATTAAGAGCACATACTACTTTTGGAGAAGAACTGAGTTTGGCTCTCAGCATCTGTTAGGCAGCTCACGACCACCTATAACTCAAGCTCAAGGGGATGTCATGGCTTAATGTGGGGTTCCCCTCTGTATGCTGCGAATGTTTTTT
>NC_022027.1:57415984-57421987 GCF_000317375.1 Microtus ochrogaster | reverse complement strand
AGAGAGTAGGGGGAGTCAAGGAGACACCATCTAGCTGCCAGCCAGAACCTTATCAGTAGGCCACAGCCTCATGATGATTCACAAATTAATAAAATTGGTTAATTTAAGCTGTAGGAGTTAGCTACAAATATACATAAGCTATCGGCCAAACAGTGTTGCAATTCAAACAGTTTCTGTCTTATTATTCGGGTCTGGGCAGTCAGGGAAAGAAGAAGCAGTCTCCGCCTACAATGGCTCTGGCCTCTGTGCACACTGGCACATATATCCCTCCCTCCCATACACACACACACACACACACACACACACACACACACACACACGTACATATAAAAAATATTTTTAAATGTCCTCTACGTTTTTTCCCCAAAATTCAGGATGCAATCAAACTTGTATATCATTTGACCATCATGTTTGTCCTCTCTAATCTCAGCTGTGTCCTTACTCATTTTTCTGACGTGTGATAGTTTTGTACTCAACTATCTTGATATCATGCTCTGTTATGAATCTATTTGTACTTTCATCATGGCTAAGGCCAAGGTGCATTAGTTTTAGCAATTGTATAGCTTGGAGGTGTAGTATGGGTATGTGTGTGTATGCATATGTTCGTGAGTGTGTGTGTGCATATGTGTGTGTGTATGTCCTATCACTCCTCATTGCTCAAAGTCAAATTTCATACTCTACATGGGCACCGAACATGTCTATTGTTCAACAACATCACTCTAACACTTAAAACTACATTCAACCCAGGGAAATAATTCTCCATACTATACATGGAAGTATAGTACTTCAAGTCAGACACCCAATGACAGTTGCTGACGTTAACTCAGAATCAAGAAATAATATCACTGAGGGTAGCTCACACCTTTGATCTCAGCACTCTGGGCAGAGGTAGCCTAGTCTACATAGTGAGTTCAGGACAGCCAGAGTTACATAATAATGAGACCCTGCTTTGAAACTTAAAAAAAAAAAGGGGGGGGGGACTCCATTTAAAGCATTATCCAGCATCCTAAAAGGTCACTTAAGAACTTTAAAAGTTTACAGGGCTGGAGAGATGGCTCAGCAGTTAAGAGCACTGGCTGCTTTTCTAGAGGACCTGGGTTCAATTCCCAGCACCCACAGGGCAGCTCACAAGTGTCTGCAACTCCAGTTCCAGGGGATCAAACACCCTCACACATGCATACATGCAGGCAGAACAGCAATGCACATAAAATAAAAATAAATTATTAAGAAAAAGAATTTAACTTTACCTTATTTGACCTACAATTACTTTTAAGTTTAATTCCCCAAAAAAGAAATTTCCAAAAGAGAAATGAAAAAATGGAAATTGAAAGCAGTCTGCAGACAAGATAACATTAAATGTAATCTATCTGAAGGAGAGAGTTACCACTAGAGCAAATGGAGTCAAACCAACCACTATTTACACAGTTCTAGCTCTGCTTTGATCTCATGAGTGCTTTTCTAGGTTATTCAGACTTGTCTGGGTTTTCGAATTCTAGTTTCTAGTACACAGTAACATCTCCAACCAAAGTTAAATGTTTTACTGAAAGAATACAATAGCATCCCATACACCTTTTTCTATTGTTGAAAAACTCTCGAATGACTCAATAAATCCGTCTGCTCCTTGTAATTTCTTCCAAAGAAAAATTCTAACAACCAAGGACATTGGACTATATAAACCACAGTTAAGAGTTCTGGCGCTACGGAAATATGTGAAGAAAGCCTGGTTTAGTTAAATCTCTTAAAGCCGTAATTACCTAGGCTGTGACGATGAATAAAAACCTCTGAGCAGGGAAACTTTAACTGAAAAGAAGAAATACCTCCTAATAAAAAAAAAAAAAGTATCTCTTCCCCCATATCAATCCCACTTCTCTCCCTGAAGCTTCCAAGATTTGCTTTCCAGGCAATCTCCCTCATCCTTACATCAGGCTCGTCCGCTAGATTCCTACACCCCAATTCCACAAATACCCTCAGGTTCCAAACTGATCCGTCCCTTGGCGCCCCTCGACTAGACTCCCCACATTCTGACGGTTCCTCCCCTCTGTTCCCCACCCCCTTCATCCCCAGGTTCATCCTGCCCCTCCAACCGTCTCCCGCCCCCCAGGTTCCTTCCTGCCCTCCAAACACAGCTTCCCTGTCTCAACGTCTCCAGTTCCACCAACCGACTCCCCGAACGCCCAAGCCCGTTCTCCCAGTCCCTATTTTTACCAACATTCCACTGACTGCTCCTTCCCATCCATTCTTTCAACACAGGCACCAGCGCAAAAACACCCCCACAGGAGTCCCTTACCCGAAGCCGGATCCTCCATCTTCTCCCCTTTCTTTTGCTTTCTTTCTTTCGTCTCTTCCCCCATCCCTACCTCCTCCAAGAGAGTCGGTTCCCGGGCCAAGGTTCTCTCACCTCATTCGGTCACTTAAGTGGTGCCAACCGCTTCATACAGGAAAACAGAAGCAATCACGTCCCCGTGGGCGCTTCCCCGCGAGTCCGGGCACCCGCCCCAGCGGGAACCTGCGCACACGCACACACGCGCACACACACACGCACACGCACACCGAATTCCTTGGGGGCGAGGGTCGGGGAGGAGAGTGTGCGTTCTCACACCGGCCTCAAACACGGACCACTTCGCTGCGGCCCATCGCCATTTTGGTTTCCCGCGGACTCGCGGTGCATTCTGGGAGCGCGGAGCTACTCCCAGGCCGAATGGCAGCTCTCCAGGGCCGCAGAGGGGCGGGGACTGCGCGGCGAGCGCGGAAGGATACCGCGCCCTCCGTCCCGGACCGGCGCTGAACAAAGAGGGACTCTTTAATGTCGCGGTGGGACTGAGTGCTGCCGCTGCGGGTGCAGACACAATAGTGAGCGAGCGCCTGCAGACGCCTCTGCTCTTTAAAGCACGGATCGCGTCCAGCCCATCGTGTGCAGATCTTTTTACGTCCTCAGAAATAGTACATCTCGCTAGGCTGGTTTCCTTTCTGTGGAAATATTAACTGACAAAGTACTTTTGCCTTCCCCCGCTAGGCCTGCTGTTAGAATTCCCGTAAGTGGGCAGGAGACCCTGGATGTCAAAGCTCGTTCAATGATTGCTCTCCAAACCCAAATTTATTTGGCATCTGTATGGGAGATTTTCACTCTTTTTTTCCCTTTGACAACGAAAGGGGATTCTTTTTTTCTGTTTACCTGTTTCGCGACGTTTCCTAATTGTAACAAACCCTGAGCATTCTCTTCTGCAATGCAGTTGGTTCTAGGAACACAGAACTTTCATACTATTGTCAACTGCCAACCGGAGTTCCAACTGATAAATGGGGGACACGCTTATCTCCTTGATTATGTATAGGTGTAACCCAACACGTGTAGAAACACCTGCAATACCTTCATATTTTGTGAAAATATCTTCAGTTATAGTTTTTTCGCAGATTACGTCACAGAGACAGTCGGTACTGTGTCTTCTTTCTCTGAAAAAGTGGCCTATGCTACTTTCACTTGTATTTCAAGAGTTCCCTTGGAGGGCAATGGTGGGTGGCGCGTGTCTTTAATCCCAGCCCTCAGGAGGCAGAGGCAGGAGGTCTCTCTGAGTCTGAGGTCAGCCTGGTCTACAGACCTAGTTCCGGGACAGCCAGGGCTATACACAGAAACCCTGTCTCGAAAAACCAAAAGAAAAAAAGAGTCCCCTTTACCTAAACTCTTGAAAAATCTAGTGAATAAGCATATTCATATATACTATAAATATTTTTTCTTTTCTGTGGAAATAAGGTCTCTATTGTGTAACTCTGGCTATCCCTCACTATGTAGACAAGGCTGGCCTCAAATTCACAGAGATCTACCTTCCTCTACCTCTTCAGTGCTGGGATTAAAGGCGTACTCCACCATGCCTAGCTTTGTATTATACAGTATTTTATTCAGTACATTTCAGTCTTTCTCTGCCTCTGTGTGTGTGTATGTATCTGTGTGTGTTTGTGTGTGTGTCCCTGTGTCTCTCTCCTCTCTGTCCCTCCTTTTCAACACAGGGTCTTACGCAGCCCAAGTTGGTCTCAAATTAGCTATGTAACTAATGCTGGCCCTCAGCTCCTGATTCTCCTTCTTCTGCCTCTTTTTTCTGTTTGTTTGGTTTTTGGGTTTTGAAGACAGGCTTTCCTTGTGTAACAGTACAGGCTGTCCTGGAACTCTGTAGACCAGGATGGCCTCGAACTCACAGAGAGCTTCCTGCCTCTTCCTCCGGAGGGCTGGGATTAAAAGCATGCATCACCACCGCCCACTTCTGCCTCTTGATTGGGGTTATTGTAGGTGTGAACCCCCTACACCTAGTTTGAATATATTGTGTGTGTGTGAGTGTGTTCTATAAATATTTTAAAAGTAAGCCAGGTGGTAGTGAGGCATGCTTTTAATCCCAGCACTCAGGAGGCAGAAGCAAGTGGATCTCTGTGAGTCTGAGACCAGCCTGGTCTATACAACTAGTTCTAGGACAGCCAAGGTTACACAAAGAAACCCTGTCTTGAAAAAAATAAAAGTTATTTTTATTTCTGGAATTTTTTCATTTAATATTTTCAGGTCACAGTTGGCTACAGGTAAGTGAAATCTAGGTGGCTGGGATGAAGTGCAGCTGGATGCTGGCATAACATGTACAAAGTCTAGGTTCCAATATGTATGTACCAGGCATGTTGATACTCACCCATAATCTCAGTCCTGGGGAAACAGAGGCAGCCATACGAAGTATAAGGTTAGCTGGGCTGGCTGGGCAGTGGTAGTAGACACCTTTAATCACAGCACTCGGGAGGCAGAGGCAGGTAGATCTCTATGAGTTCAAGGTCAGCCGGATCTACAAACTGAGTTCAAAGACTGCCAGGGCTGTTACACAAAGAAACCCTGTCTCAAAAAACAAAGAGAAAACAAATAACAAACAAACAAAAACAAAAAGTAGGAGTGTCATGAGTTCTTTAATTTACAAGGTATTAAAACACTTTTCTGGGGCTGGAGAGATGGCTCAGCGGTTAAGAGCATTGCCTGCTCTTCCAAAGGTCCTGAGTTCAATTCCAGCAACCACATAGTGGCTGACAACCATCTGTAATGAGGTCTGGTACCCTCTTCAGGCCGGCACACAGACAGAATATTGTATGCATAATAAATAAATAAATATTTAAAAAAAAACACTTTTCTGACCCCAAAGTGCCAACAGTTAGATCAGTAAGTGAAAAGCAGATTGTGTTTCTATATAATATTTCTAAGTCATGGGGCCCCACCCTGATGTGCAGTTTTCTTTTCAGAGTTTTCTTTTTAGATTATTATTACTGTGTGTGTGAGAGAGAGAGAGACAGACAGACAGAGACTCAGGGAGACTGAGAGTGTGTATATATGCACCTGTAGAGGTCAGAATACAACTTTTAGGCATTGGTGCTCATCTTCACCATAGTATCAGGGGTCAAACTCGGGTTATTGGGTGCAACAAACATTTTTGCCCACTAACCCACCTTGCTGGACTTTTATTTATTATTATTATTGTTAATTATTATTAAGACAGGGTCTTATAAAACCCATTATGGCTTTGAATTCACTCTGTCATCGAAGATAACCTCAAACTATTTTTTTTTTGAGACAGGGTTTCTCTGAAGAGCTTTGGAGCCTGTCCAGGAACTAACTCTGTAGTTCTTGAACTCACAGAGATCCGCCTGCCTCTGCCTCCGCCTCCTGAGTGTGGGGGATTAAAGGTGTCCACCACCACTGCCCACCTAACCTTAAACTTCTCATGACTATGACACCTCTACTTTGTAAAGGAATTATTAATTTTCATGTGCATTGGTGTTTTACCTGCATCTGTATTTGTGTGAGTGTTGTGATCTATCTGCTCCCACTCCCCCTGACCTTCCTTGTGGTCTGTAATTGACAAGGATGTTTGTGTTCTTTCTGGCCAGTGGTTTTCCAACAGAAGCAGTAGAGGTATACAAAGCTTAATTCAGAAGCCAGGCGGTGGTGGCTCAGGCCTTTAATCCCAGCACTTGGGAGGCAGAGGCAGGCGG
>NC_022027.1:57413057-57415364 GCF_000317375.1 Microtus ochrogaster | reverse complement strand
TGGTTGCTGGGAATTGAACTCAGGACCTTTGGAAGAGCAGGCAATGCTCTTAACCACTGAGCCATCTCTCCAGCCCCCCACATCTATTTCTTAAAAAGGTTTTTATCCTATGTACACATTAGAGTATCAAATTAGAACAAAGATTTTACTTAAGAAAACTGGTACTCAGAGGTTCAAAGAACTAAAGAAGTCATGATAAAATATCAAGAAATCTATAACCCTCAGCTTCAAATTTTGTACTAATTAAACAAGATAAAGTAAGACTTTAAGAAATAGGTGTCAGTCAGATGGTGGTGGCACATACCTTTAATTCCTGTCCTGGAACTAGCTCTTGTAGACCAGGCTGGCCTCGAACTCACAGAGATCCGCCTGCTTCTTCCTCCCGAGTGCTGGGATTAAAGGCATGCGCCACCACTGCCCGGCATTGCTGTCCCATTATTTATGTCTTGATATAAAACAGGAAGAATAAGGTAGAGGGTTTTAGCGAGGATTAAATTGCACTTGTAATCCCAGCACTTGGAAGGCAGTGCTGGGATTAAAGGCTTGGTCACTACTTCCTGGCCATCTTTTCCTTTCTTATCTCCCCTTCTAGTGTGCATCCAGCCTAGGGATTTGTGCATACTAGGAAAGCCTGACTGAGCTATCTCCAACTCTCACTGAGGACATTTTGTCAGGATTAATGATTGTTTCTTCAGAGAGTGCATTCTTACTTTCCTAAATTCTCACTTTGGTTTATAGTGAACTCTGGGAGTGATGACTATTAAATTTTTCAATAATATGAAAGTCGTTGGTGTTGATTTTGTCTCAGAATCCAAACTGCTGTGTTGTTTACTGCTGTCAGAACTGACTGTCATTCAAACAAAATACTCCAAAACAATATATTGGAACCACCTGTTCCTTGAATAAAATCTATTCATGTACAGGAATGAACTTAAACTCTATAGGTGTAAATACCAGAACAGAAAAGTTTTCCACAGTGTTAACCTACCTTCAACAACTGTGGGCATACAGGGAGTGAAACAGTCTGTTCTGTACCTTTTCACCTTCCCAGTAGCTGTAAAAGGAGAAATGTTCTTTAAGGGTAGAATCCTCCACTGCTTGTAGCTCACAGAGTCCATTCGCTCACAGCCAAGGGATCTAGCTATTCAGAATATTCAACACTTTTACAGAGGGTAACTTAAAGTGAGAAGTTAAAGAATTTCCTACTCTAAGCAAAGCTACAAAGCAGATTGCAGGTGTGGGTGTTGTTTAGATTTAGGAATGAGGGGGAGTACCAGAACTCAGGGTCACACATCCAGAATTTTGGCCCTAAGTACACCCAACTTCTTCACTGTCCTTGGCCAGAGGTCTTTAGAAAATCATACATTGTCTCCATTGGCAGGTTGGGCTTTCTTGGTGATGTCTGAAGCTTTCTGGTTTTCTCACCAGAAAATGCAGGTGAGCTGGGCAGTGGCGGTACTCACCTTTAGTCCCGGTACTTGCCTTTAGTCCCGGTACTCAGGAGACAGAGACAGGTGGATCTCAGTGATTTCGAAACCAAGCCAGTTCCTGATGGTAGACAAGGCATGGGGTACTGTAGGGCAGCCTGAGTCACCTCATGCTAGCCCATCCTCTTGAAAAGCTGGCAAATGCAGGACAGGACTCAGGAGGGGCAGACAAGCAGAATAACTCTCCAGGTAAAAGATTACATCCCTGGGTTTAATCCTGAAAACCAACTGGAAACGTTGATCCAGTCAATCTCGATAAAGACACATTTTGGGCTTGTTCTTTGTGCTTTTTTATTCGGAGGGAACACTGTTTAACTAAGAAATCTGTTGCTCTAAAAGGGCACTAAACACCACTTCAAGATGTCTAGAAGTGTTTTTTCCATTTCTGAGTATAGTTAACAGAAGAGATGTGAAAACCTGTGTTGCACAGAGATTGCTGGCAGAGTTAAAGGGCCCCTTGATGTTCTCCAAGCCGCATCTAATCTCTTAGGGTTTTTGGGGGGACAATATGGGTTTGTTCTTATAATTCAGTAGTGATGTTTTAAAGGCCGCTGCAGCAGTGGCAATGGTAACCATGGCAGCTGTGATAGCAGCAGTAGTCACTCCAGCCAATCTTTTCCTAGGTGTTTGTTTCAGGGTATAATTAAGTTGTTCTAAAGCAAGTTCTTCATGCCACTGATCAGTCTGATGAACAGAAATCCAGGCATGCACTTATGGTCTAAGAATTAAAGTCTGGGGGGCTGGAGAGATGGCTCAGAGGTTAAGAGCATTGCCTGCTCTTCCAAAGGTCCTGAGTTCAATTCCCAGCAACCACATGGTG
>NC_022027.1:57406560-57412807 GCF_000317375.1 Microtus ochrogaster | reverse complement strand
AAACAAACAAACAAAAAAAGAATTAAAGTCTGGAGTTGTCAGGGTACACTGCCGAGTGCGGGTTGGTTGAAGAAAGAGGTAATCAATCCAAGATGAAATTTTAAAGCCTCTGTGGCAGCAGGAAGGTCCAGCCTCTCTGATGGACTGAACTCTGAGCATCCACACAAAGATTTACTGATTGTTACACAAAGTATTTCTTCATAACAAGGTCCCTGATCTAATTTACCAAAAAAGAACATCACAGGGGCTGGAGAGATGGCTCAGTGGTTAAGAGCATTGCCTGCTCTTCCAAAGGTACTGAGTTCAATTCTCGACAACCACATGGTGGCTCACAACCATCTGTAATGAGGTCTGGTGCCCTCTTCTGGCCTGCAGGCATACTCACAGACAGAATATTGTTACATAATAAATAAATAAATATTAAAAAAACAAAAAAGAACATCACAATGTTAGTACGTAATAATAATTTATTACATATCGTTTGCAATACACAATAATACAAGAGATGTCTTGTGACCAGAGTCATGGATGGCTACAATGGCCCTTCAGTAAAACAATTCTACAAATCACAGGAAACAATCATTCTAAATAGCTACCCCAGATACATTGACTGCTAAATTCCTACACCAAGGAGATAAAATCAGTGTAAGAGAAGTTTAGTATATGGGGTGACAATTACAAGTGGCCTGCAGTCTCCATGTGGTTGAAATGCAGGAGCCAGTCCCTCTTCTAACGTTGGTTAGAGCCATGAGAGTCATGAACTTTCCAAAGTTGAAAAAAAGAACTAAAAGTTTTAGATGTTTGTATGACTGTTGTCTGCTTTGAGACCCTCATAACCGAGAAAATACTCAGGAAAAGTCAGCAAGTAGTAAGTAGACTCATATGTTTGAGCCATAACAAAAATAAAGTTCTTTTTTTCAACTTTGGAAAGTTTATGACACTCATGGCATTCCCTATAGTCCCAAAGATAAGTCATAATTTAACATGTTTATCTAAAGGGGAGAATAAGGGAGGAATTACTCAGGAGCAACTTGCCAAAGCAGCTCATACTTTAAAAAATTTTCATTGTTTCCTTCAATTTTACCCTGACACCTGAAGAGAGACATCACAAGAAGCAAGGAATTTTATCTAAACTCTCCGAAGGATCTAACCAACATCTGGATCCTGCTCTCCTTATGATTTGGAATACAGGCTCTATCCTACAGGGTTTCTCTGGATTCCAACAGGACTGGTAAATCCACGCTGTGAACTGGCACCAGAAGACGTTGTGGTAACAGAAGAGGGACTGGCTCCTGCATTTCAGACTTACTTTTCAGTAGAAACTTTTTTCCTTTCCATCTGGAAATATCCAATCATGTTAGCCTTCTTCTTTATGTATAAAGCTTTTACATATTTTTCTCTCCATACTTACATATATTAACCCATTTTAACCTTCCTTAATACCTGTATAACTTTTTACCTTTTTTATCTGTACATATCCATCCATTTTAAGCTTTATATATAATTCTTTTTTCAATAAAACGGTCCATTTTTTTGTATCCATTTAACTTATTTATTTACTTTTAAAAGTCTGACATAGGTGTTTAATTATTGAGAGTAGTCACTGAAAAGTAAGTCTTAATCATCATTAGAGAATAAAGGAATGGTAAAAAGCAACTTTAAGTCAATAGCAACAGCAATGGTGGCTTTGAGTTTGTTTTTCTGTTGGAATCTGTCTGTGAGCTCGCCTATCACCATAGGAAGCCTGTTAACTCTTGCAAAGGCAAAACCTGACTTTCACATTTCAAGCGTTTAGAGTCCTTATCAGCATTTGTGTTTCTCTAAGTCGTGAGAAGAAATAAGGTGGCGGCAATCTCTTGACTGCCTGTCTTGTTATAGATTAAGGAAGTTCTTCCTAGGTTTTGTCTGTTAGTGCAAGAAGACCTGGAGAGTGTCAAGACCAGGGACTTTATTGTTTATTTACTTACTTAAGTCCTGTGGCAGAATCTGTGAGCCTGTTGGGAGATTTCTTTGATATGTTTATTAACCAAATCAGGGCTGGCAGGTAACTGAGCCTCAGTTTCAAAATCTTCTTATATAAGAAAATCTGATAATTAAACTTCTATTTTAAAGATCTTAAATTTGTGGCTTCAAAGAGCAGCATCTTCATCCTTTGAAGCTAGAGTCAGAGTGGTTACAAAGTGAAATCTGAGTTTTAGGTGTGGATGAACTGACCAGGCAGTCTCCTGCGAGGAGCTGGTTGAGGCCAGTTTGCAGTTGTAGCAGCAGGTGGTAAGACTGCTAATTTGTTTGATGAAGATAAGACAGGTGACAAAGGGGCCCCACAGGAATTGTTTATGCGTGGTGTGCCAAAGACAAATGCTTGGCCTGGCGGTAGTGCACGCCTTTAATCCCAGCACTCGAGAGGCAGAGGCAGGCGGATCTCTGTGAGTTCGAGACCGGCCTGGTCTACAAGAGCTAGTTCCAGGACAGGCTCCAAAACCACAGAGAAACCCTGTCTCGGAAAAAAAAAAAAGAGACAAATGCTTGCACGCTTGTGTGAATGGCCTCGTCTAACTTTTGTTTTTGTTTTGTTTTGTTTGCTTTGGTTTTTTGAGAAAGGGTTTCACTGTATGGACAGCTCTGGCTGTCCTGGAAGTAGACCAGACTAGCCTCGAACTCACAAATATCCACTTGCTTCTGCCACTATCGCCCGGCTAGTTTTAGCTTCTTTAAGCAAAATTTTTTCTTTTGTTTTGCTGTGTTTTTCAAGACAAGGTTTCTCTTTGTTGCCCTGGCCACTCTCAAACTCACAGAGATGCACCTGCCTCTGCCTCCCAAGTGCTAGGATTAAAGGCATGTGTCATCACTGCCCAGTTTAAGTAAAGTTCTTAACTGCTGTGCATGCAAATTAGATATAGGAGACAAAGAATTTCCCATGGTGAAAGCAAAGTGGAAAGGCAGGTACTGTATTGGCATGCTTAAGGGAAAAGTGCACTCTTTCCTTGTGATGGAAGTTGAAATAAAATCAAACAAGAAAATTAAAGTTGGTGATCGAGGGGAGTTTTTAGGGCTCAGAACCTCCCTGCTCTTGAGATCAACTACCAGCCAATTCAGCAGACATAAGATGTCCAAATTTTAATCCCAGCACTCCAGAAGCAAAAGCAGGACTACATAATAAAACCTTATCTCAAAAAAGCCAGTGCAAGCGTACGTACTTACTTACATACATAGTGAGAAAGGGGGCAGAAGAGATGGCTAGGTGTTTAAAAGCAGTTACTGCTCTTGCAGAGATTTGAACTTGGTTCCCAGTTCCCTGTGGGAGTCAGGGGAAGTCAATGACCACCTGCAATTGCAGCTCCAAGGGGCCCAACATCCTTTTGGGGACTTGATCACCAGCGCTAAGTGCACAGACCCACACATAAGCACACACACAAACATATCTTCAAAGTAAGAAAAGACTTGAGGGAACAGTGTGGTAGCATAGTCCTGTAATCCCAGAACTAAGGAGTTGAAACCAAGAGGATTGCTTTAAATGAGATCTTTTCTCAAAAACAAAAACAAACAAACAAAAACAAGCAAGCAGACAAATTTCAACAGAATGTTCTCTTAATGGAGAATTCCTGAGTAGTTTAACTCTATTCATTTAGTTTGGAGATAGCTGGCCCTTTTGAGAAGTCCTCAATCCTCAAGAGGGATTGTGGACGACTAAGAAGACAAAGAAGGGGCTAAAGCAGTTGGATGTCGGAGTGGCTGTGTTTCTTCTTGGCTGTCTTTGATCATATCTGCATCAGGTGAACAAGGGAAGATCTGATACAAAGTCATTTCCACTTTCCAGTCCCTCATGGCAGATTAAACACCAAAATAAAAGATGAGAACCCCAAAGATCACTAGAGGGCTGCAAAGATGGCACAGCAGTTAAGAGCACCTGTTCTTGCAGAGGACCTGAGTTCAGTTCCTATCTCTCACCTCAGGCTATTCCCAACCACCTGCAATACCAGTTCTGTGGGAATGGTTTTTCTGAGAAATGCTGTTTGAAGCTTGTCTTTACAAATCTAACTTTCACCCAACCTGTACCCAATTTAATAATGTGCTTTGGGATCATTTATGACTACGCATTCATTCTGCTCACATACTGCATATTCAACCTGTTAAAAATTAATTGAGCTCTAAGAAAAGCATTGTAATCCATCATACTATGTTTTGGACTTCTGATGTCCCTACAATGCGCAGTTTTGCTTGCACCATGTTCCCTATTTTGTGACTCTTTCTTTCATGGCCCTGGCTCAGAACAAAGTATGTGTGTGAGAGATGTGGTGACTGGGCCTAAGATGCATATAGATACAAAGTGATCACATATCTAATTGTAACTTTGTATCCTGTGCTGAGTTAGGAGGACCAGAAGGATATTATTCTCCCTTATGAGTCTCCTGTGAAAGATTAAAAGAAAGTGTCCTCATTTCTCCTCATTACCATACATGATATATATTACTGATAGTATGTATCAGTGTTGCTCCAGTAGAGAGAGGACATCTTTGTTGATGGCTACTTTTAAGATTAGGATTCTCTTAGATTAGAACACGAGAAACCAAAACTCTTCTGAATAACTCAGACCCCCTCTTGGGTAAACGACACCAAGAGTTAGTTCTTCTTTACATGGCATTACCACGTATTCAGTGACTGGATGTAATGTCCTCTTCTGATCTCAGAGGGCACCTGCACACAAGTGCCATTCACTCAAACAGACCATACGTGTACACAAAGTCAAAAATAAATCTTTAAAGCAGACTTAGAGCATGGTGCTTAATAATCCATATCTCATTGAATGCCCTTAATAAATAAAGATCATCTCCACGGATTATCTTTAAGAGAAGTATTAAACAGTATTTTATGTTGTTAGAGTGAGATTTGCCCTGGCCAGACTGAAAGTCTTCCATGGATCAGGCTTGCCTTGAACTTGCTATCTGGTTCTCAGGTTCCTAACTAGAAAATTCTTCCACTGAGTTCATTTAATAAAGCAGAGAACAAGTGTTATACAGCTGTTAGAAGAGGTTAAAGCATTTGTGGGGCTTTAGAGATGGCTCAATGGATAGAAGGACTTGCCACTCAACTGGAGTGCAATGCCCAAAACCCACAGAAACCAGGCCCTGGTAACTCGGCTCTGTGACCCAGTCACTTCTGCTGTGAGATTGGACAGGAGAACTGCCTGTGCCTTGGTGGGCTTGGAATACTCAGCACAGAAAAACCTCAGCAAGGTGGGAGGTGAGAACCAACTCCTAAGAGTTGCCCTCTAACTGCCCCGTGTGCCTCGGTATGAGTGTATGTCCTCCTCGTGATTTAAATAAATAACTGATATAATTTAATAACATATTTACTGGATTTAGAATTAGCACTGTTGGGATTTGAATGTGAAATGCCCCCCAAAGGCTCCCTGTGTTTGAACACTTGGTCTCCAGTTGGTGCTGCTTGTTTTGAAACGCTGCTGCAGGACCTTTTGCTGTCTGCTTTCTGCATCCTGACTGCAGACGTAATGTAACCATCCCCTTCACTTCCTATGGACAAAATACACCTCTCCACCCTTACATTTCTTATCAAATGTATCATTAGAACAATAACAAAACAATAACAAAAGTAATTAATAGAAGTATCTTTTTTTTGCTGTTGGTTGGTTGGTTAGTACTTCTGCTTGTGGCACAGAGGTCAGAGAAGTCATTATATTTGGCAATGAGTACCCTTACCTGCTGAGCCATCTTGCAAGTCCTGCTTTTTTTTTTTAACCTTTTAGATCCTTTTCTTTTGTGATTATAAAGTAAACTTTTATTGTCTTCCTGTGCCATAAGCCCTTCTCTGAGAACAGGCTAATCTTTTGATAACCACAGGGTACATGTGTAAATTTTATCCCTGTGCAGATGGTTGATACACCACTGGTAACAAAAGGGTGGACTCAAGGGAAATATGATCTCAGACCAACTTTTACTACACCAAGCACAGAACAACAGCCCACCTGGGATCTTCTGCACTAGGACCGTTCACTATAGAGATGATGGACTTAACCTTTAAAACTGATAATGCACCCAGCACAGTTAGTTTTTTTTAATGATTAATTTGATTAAATTTGATTGATTTGATTGATATAAATTCTCATGGCATTAGAGTATGTGTTCAGGGAATTCTATTAATTACTAGTATTTTTTTTTTTTTTTTTGGTTTTTTCGAGACAGGGTTTCTCTGTGGTTTTGGAGCCTGTCCTGGAAGTAGCTCTTGTAGA
>NC_022027.1:57397196-57406008 GCF_000317375.1 Microtus ochrogaster | reverse complement strand
GTTTCCCAAAGGAAGGAATGGAGGAAGGAAGGAAGGAAGGGAGGGAGGGAGGGAGGGAGGGAGGGAGGGAGGAAAGGAGGAAGGGGAAAAGTGCATATACATCACACTCACAAATAAGTAACTAAAAATTTAAAAATTTTTTGGAAGAAAATGACAGAAAAATAAATGGACAGACAGGCTCTGGTTTAAAAAGAAAAGGCAAGGGTGATTTGTATATGCATCTCGGACTTCCCAGAGCTAGATTAGGGAACTCCCAACCAAGGCTAATAACATTGGCTAACTGGTTTTTATTTTTCTGTTTTAGCATTTATTACCATATTCTTTAGGGGGGGGGAAGAGGCTCACACATGCCGCAGTGCACACGTAGAGGCCAGGGGACCACATGAAGGCAGTTACTCAGGTCATCAGCCTTGGCGGCAGCTGCCTCCACCCACTGAGCCATCTCCCTGGCTGCCTGGCTGACTTCAGCATCTGCTATCTCCAGCCACTGTGCTAAGGGCTCAGTCAGGCATCCCACACAGTCACTGCTTCCTCTTTCTATGAGGAGGAAGACCTTATCACCGTAATTTTGTAGATAAAGTTCAGCAGCGTTTCAGTTCAGGGATCATGACCAACCACGGTAGAGAAGAGAGCCTGAGCTGTAAGGTTTCCTGACTCACAGAATTCAGCCCACTCAGCCTCACGTGAGAGGGCTGCGGGGTGAACGAAGCCACCCCGTTCCCAGACATCCCTCGTAGACAGAGCATCCCTGCCCCCACTCATCGGTGGCTTCGTTTCTCGGGGTAAGCTCTTTGATCAGACTTGACACCTTGTGGTTAGGACACAGCTTCTCTCTGTGAGGTTCCCCGCACCTCTCTGGTGGAGCTGGATCCTTTTCCTTCTCCCACTCATCTATCCGTTCTTTCAGTTTGGTGATGCCCCAGGTGTATAGCCACAGAATGCCAGGTGTTGGACAACAGTTGGTACTATAAAATTAAGAGTGAACATCAAATGTATTCTTATTCTTATATTCCTAATCTCGTCTTCTTTCTCCTTCTTGATAGTTTTAGAGTAGCCTGGACTACCTAGAACTTACTGTGTAGCTGACTCTGCCCTTGAACTCCTGATCTTCCTGTCTCCACTTTCAAAATGATGGAAGTACAGACATACGCCACCATTCCTGGTTTCATGTCATGCTGGGGATTGAACCTAGGGCTTTGTGCTTGTTATCATGCTAGGCAAACCCTCTACCAGCTAAGCTGAAGCTACAATGCCATCTTTTTAAATTATTGTGCATGTGTGGATGTTGTTTTTTTCTCTAACTTTCCATTTATTTTTATTTTCTGTGTATGGGTGTGTTGCCTGCGTGTGTATGGGTGTGTTGGGTGTGTTGAGTGTGTTGCCTGCATGTGTCTGTGCATCTGTGTTCCACACTCATGCAGTGCCTGAGGTTATCAGATGGCCCTGACTGGAACTGGAGTTACAGACAGTTGTGAGCCAACATGTGGGTCCTCTGGACGAACAGCCAATGTTCTTAACCACTGAACTATCTCGCCAGCTCCTGTGTGTGGGTGTTTCCCCTTGAATGTATGTGTGTGCTCTGCCTGTGTGCCTGGTGCTCATGGAAACCAAAAAAGAGCATCAGATCCCTTGAAACTAAAATTTCAGATGGTTGTGGGTGCTGGGAATTGAACCCTGGTCCTCTGTAAGAATGGAAAGTACTCTTTACCACTGAGCCACCTCTCCAGTTCCCTGAAAAAAGCCTCCATGTTTTTGTTTTATTTTTTCTTTTGAAGCAGTGCTTCACATAACATAACCCAGACTGGCCTCAAACTCACCATGGTGTTCCCATTTGCTTTCGCAAGCCTCTTGCTTTACCCTTTCTGTTAGGGTCTCAGGTTGTATAACACTGTCATTTCTAGAGCTTAGAGCTACTGAAGAGAACTAAATATGGACAAAAACATGGACTTCTTATCCCCAGGTGTTGAAATAAGAGCAGAGGGGCTGCGTCCCTGGCACCCGGCCGCCCACATGGCTAGCTTAACTTATGCCCCAAAATAATTACACGGAAACTGTATTCTTTTAAACACCGCTTGGCCCATTACATCTAGCCTTTTCTCAGCTAACTCTCACACCTGGACTAGCCCATTTCTAATATCCATGTAGCTCACGAGCTGGCTTACCAGGAATGATCTTAACCTGCGTCTGCCTGGAGTGGGAGAATCATGGCGACTCACTGACCCAGCTTCTTTCTCCCAGCCTTCTGTTCTGTTTACTCCACCCACCTAAGGGTTGGCCTATCAAGGGGCCTAGGCAGTTTCTTTATTCCTTAACCAATGAAATCAACAGATTGATATATGACACTCCCACATCACCCAGGGCCAGTCTACATTTTCAGTCATGTAGACCAAACTGGGGTTTCATAAGGAACTTTTCTTTCTGGAGGCCAGGTAGAAAGTCTCTTTGTCTTGCACGGGTCAGTGAGGTATCCTCACAGAGAGAAGTTCTTAGCAGACATGCATTTGCCTTTCCTGACCTTAAACCTGAGTCTCATCCAACACAGCCTCTGGCCAGGCCATTTAGTCCTTAAGAGTGGAGGCTGGAGACTTTGCTTCTGTTTGGATGGAACGGTCAGAAACTAACACGAATTTTTCATTTGACATCATCAAACTAGACATTGTAGAATTTCTACATGTTTTTCTTCTTGTAAATTATTCTCAGGAAAAGAGCACAATTTGATAAAGATTTTACAAAGACAATGGATTTATTAGAGCTTTATGGTTTGGGATTGTGGAGATTTAGAACACCACAATCCAGAGCCGTGCTATCTTGGAATATCCTCTCCCGGCCACCTTTGTGTAACAGTCCTAGCTGTCCTGGAAATCACTTTGTTGACCAGTCTGGCCTCAGACTCACTGAGATCCATCGGCCTCTGCCTCCCAAAGTGCCACCACTGCCTAGCTATCTTGGACAGATATATCTTTAACCCCCTTCCTTCATGGCCCACATCTCTGACATAATATCCTTGTGAATATCATGCAAAACCTTCTGGAATGTTTTAAATGTAACATATCCTAGCTTCCATCAATCCAAAAGCTAAAAATGCCGGATACAGATAGCATCTGAGACCTATAACAGAGATTCCTCTCCACACCGCACTTTAACCTGCCTACCTGATATGCCCTCCAGGGTATTTGAAAATGCATTGATTTATGACTTCCTTTTGCTATGTAACCACAAAAACTTAAGCCATCACCCTGTTGGAACATGTTACTTGAGACAACCTGAATCCATGTTTCTTGGTCATGGACACTTATATTTGTTCAAGAATAAACTATCTCATATTGCCTTTGAGATGACAGCTGTGTTTTCTTTTGTTTTGATTTTGATTTTTTTTTCTTTTTTTCAAGACAGGGTTTCTCTGTGGCTTTGGAGCCTGTCCTGGAACTAGCTCTTGTAGACCAGGCTGGCCTCGAACCCACAGAGATCCGCCTGTCTCTGCCTCCTGAGTGCTGGGATTAAAGGCGTGCACCATCACCGCCTAGCACATATGCTAGTTTAATAGTGACTGATATTGGCGGTTAGTCTCTACTCCAAACAGACTTTCAGCTACACATGTTACTGGTATTTGAATCTTAACAATCCTTTGATCTGACAGTCCTCTGAGGTGATTGACAGGATGTGTGAACCGAAGCTATAAGGGAAGAGCTGCACCTATGCTGATGAAGAACAAAGACTGTGCAGAGACAGAATGTTGCAAGTCCAGAGACAAATTATCCTGTGCTGTTTTAGCTTCCTAAACAGCCATTTATTGCCTGTTTCTGCTTCACCCAACATTCTGGAATGGACAGACAGACCCTCGCTTCCCCCAACCCAGGAGCTAAGAAGGTCGTTAGATAGCTCCTGAGGCTCCTGCAAGGGTTTCTTCTCTTTGCTGCGACCTGCTTACCTGATATTTCCACCAGTGTATCTGAAAAGTGCCTTGTTTGTGATTTGCTTCGTTCCGTTAATATATATATATATTTGATGAAACTGTTACCATATTGGAAGATGGCATTTGTAGCAATTTGAATTGTGTTCATGGGTTCATGGCTATTCATTTTTAGCTCCAGAAAAAATAATTCTCTCTGTTTCTCTCTTCTATCTTTGTCTCTCTGCTTCTCTCGTTCTTGACTTTTTAGAGGGTATGACCATACAGATCAGGATGGCCTCGAACTCATAGAGACCTACCTGCCTGTGTCTCCAAAGTGCTAGGATTAAAGGCATTGCCACTATGTCTAGTATAAATTATCTATCATTTCCTTTAAGAACTGTTGTTTGGTTTTAGTTTTGTTTTGTTTTGCCTTCTGTTTGTGTTGTATGCTTTGCATCACAATATCTACCCTTTTCATTTAAAAACTATGGACATGAGAATCCCTAAGATCACACAAGCACATAGCAAATAATAAAACTGGGTCTTGAAGCCAGGCTGAGTGGTGCCTGCCTTCAATCCCAGCGCTGGGAGACAGAGGCAGGCAGGTCCCTGGAAGTTCAAGGGCAGGCTGGTCTACACAGAGAATTCCAGGTCAGACAGAACTGCATAATGAGACTGTGTCTTAAGAAATAAAAATTTAGGCAGGCCGTAGCATCGCACACCTTCAATCCCAGCACTTGGGAGACAGAGGCAGGTGAATCTCTGAGTTTGAGGCCAGCCTGGTCTATAGAGAGCAATTTCCAGGGCAGCTGAGGTTACATAGAAAGGAAAAAAAAAACCCTGTCTTCAAAAACCAAAACCTAAAAACTAAAAGAAAAATAAAAACAGAGAAATGTAGGTATTGAACTGATATATTCCAATTCCAGTTCGTTCTACCAAAACGAGATCTCTCTGTTTAAAGCTGTCAATAGGTTTCCACCTGCCAAACAGTTGCTTCAAATACTTACATTTAGGTGTGCCTGCTAACCTTTCTGGTTCTACCTAATATCATTCCTCTCTCTCAACCTGTGCTTGATAACGGAATTATGCAGCGGTCCTCACAAACCAAATACACCGTGCTCTCTCAGTGTAGTGAGAGAGTGAATTCTTCCTTCAGTGCTTTCTCAAATCAACAAATTACCATCTAGATCCATCCCAAATCTCGCCTCCCCTGTGAGCCTCATCCTGACCTTCTCCTGCTTAAGTACCCTTATTTCGTGTTCTATAATTGTACTCATAAGATTGGGAAAAGGATTCACAGCATAGAGAGGACAAGGTTCTGGTACAACAGAAACACCGGAGCACCAAGGGTCACAGCATTGCCACTGAGCAGGACAAGAAATGGGTCATATATAAAAAAAGTTTTTAAAAGCATTTGTTCTATGATTTGATCTTGTGTTTCTTTAAATCTACAAAATTAAAACCAATTCTTCACAAAAAGAAAAAATCAAGCAAAAATATTTATATTCTCTCTCTGTCTCTCTTTCTCTCGTGTGTGTGTGTGTGTGTGTGTGTGTGTGTGTGTGTGTGTGTGCGCGCGCGCGCACATGTGTACAGCTTTCAGGAATTGGTCCTCTCCTTCCACCTAACAGGTCCTAGGGATCAAACTCAGGTTGCCAGGCTTGGCAGCAAATGTCGTCACCTGTTGACGACATTTTCCAGGCTTGGGAAATGGATCTTGAAGCTGAATTTTATGCAGAGAGCCAGCAATCTAGGTCACGGATAGTCACCCTGAAAACCTCGCCTTAAATCTTATCGCCAGCCAGTGGGCTTTCCTGGGCACTCCCTTCTGGTCAGGTGGTCAGCTTTGTTGCTAGTGCTGGTGCCTGTCTTACTATCTCTCCTACTCTTGAAACACCTGCCAGCACCAACCTTGTCCTCCTCCCGGGACATCTACACTGGAGGGTGCAGTAAATGAGCTATCAGCAGTGTCCACGTGCAGAGCTATCTAAACATTACCAGTGAGCCGGTGTGATGGCTCATGGGGTAACTGTCCCTCCCTCCAAACCTGAGGATCTAAGTTCCGTCCCCCAAACCCTCATGGTTGGAAGGGAAGCCGACTTCTAGCAACTTGTTCTTCGACCACTGTGCCTGCCCCTCAACACACACACACACACACACACACACACACACACACACACAACTAAAATAAATAATTTTAGTAACTAAGATAAAATACCTTTCACAATGTTTGCATGCAGATTCCTGTCTAGAGAATGTTTTACAAATGTGCTCCCGCAGGGGAGTACATCTGAGCTCTGATACATTTTATTTAATCAAGTAGTTTTCACTGGGCGTGTCTTACGTGACCGGCACAAAACCATGCTCTAGGAGAGAAAGGTGACAGAGCTGATCTCCTTCTGGGCTATAATCCTAGTGCAATTCAGTTGACGGTGCAGACAGACAGGAAATTAAACCGTAGAAAGGAAAGCATAAAAATGCCCCAAGGGAGAGCGACAGAAAGGGAAGCTGCTCCTGAAGCTTATTCTGCCCATCTGCAAGGAGCTGGTGTGCAGCTGTGCCAGGACTGGAGATGGCTTAGATGGGTTGGCATGTGGAAACTGACTAGAGTGTCCGACAAAACGTCCCCAAATGCTGGAGCTATTGTTCTCAGGTTGCCGCTATCTCTGCAGTCAGACTATAACCCCCAGGTTTTTCTGTTTCTCTCTTACTCGGCTGTGGCAACTCCCTGAAGCAAAACCAGATTTCTTTATCTTTGCTTTACTTTTATTCTTATTATTTTATTTTTCTAGTTTGTCAAGATAGGGTTTCATTGTTTAGCTCTGACTGTCCTGGAACTCACTCTGTAGACCAGGATGGCCTTGAACTCACAGAGATCCTCTGCCTCTGCCTCCTGAATGCTGGGACTAAAGACACGTGCCACTAAGCCCAGCTAAAATCCAAACCTTGAAACAAAATGTATACTGAACTGAGGAGTTGGTCAGTCATAGTCAAATACCAGTACCTGAGATTCTTTCTCCTAACGATTGTCTCTAAGGGGGAGTCTAGAAACATTGGTTAACTGAGAACTACAAAATCATTGCTCTTATCAAGTATGGTGATGCATGCCTTTGATCCCGGTGCTCTGGAGACGGAGACAAGCAGATCTCTGTGAGGTCTAGGCCATCCAGGGATACATAAAGAGCCTGTCTCCAAAACAAAATAGAACAAAAAAGAAACATAAATTCGACAGATACTGTGGGGGCTTGAAAGAAAATGAAAGGGAGTGGCGCTATTAGGAGGTGTGGCCTCGTTGGGGTGGGTGTGGTCTTACTAGAGGAAGTGTGTCACTGTGCTGGGCCTGCTCAAGCCACACCAAGTGAGACAGTCTTCTTCCTGTTGCCTGCAGCACCATGTCTCCCTGCACGCTGCCATGTCCCACACAATGATAATGAACTGAACCCCTGAACTGTAAGCCACCCCATTAAATATTTTCATTGATAAGATTTGCCGTGGTCATAGTGTTTCTTCATAGCAAGAGAAACCCAAACTAAGAAAGATCCCGTGTATATAAATATAAGCCTATTGATTTTCATTACAACCCTGTTTTTTTGTTGTTTTGTGACAAAGCCTTGTATAGGCCAGGCTGGCCTTGAACTCCTCCCCTTAAAGCTGCCCTAGCTGTAAATATAATCTGAATTTATGCCCTAAATTACCTAATTCAGTTTCTAAGCTCACTACTCAATCTATTCCGTTTGTGTGCAGATTCTGCTAGGCAGGTGGTTTGTAACCTGTGAATGAGGCTCACCAGCTGTTAGCATTACACATGGCTCTAATTTAAATGCTTAATTGCTCTCCGAGCACTTAATTTACAGCTCATAAACCCCTCCCAGATGGCAACAATGATGGTTTTCTTTGAATTAACTTTGGAGAGAAAAAAAAAGCTTAGGTTCACAATTGGTCCCCTAACAGCCTGTGTCTGCATCTGGAGCATGAGGGTGGGACTTGCCCTGTATTTGGTGTCCAGGTTAACCAGCAACAATAGATGGCTAAGTCATTACAAACTATGCCAGTGTCCTCAGGATATGACCAAAAAGAGAAGTACTGTAATCCCACCGGTTGAGAATAAGACCACTACCACCATTTTGAGCCACATTTGAAGCAAACTTTAATTAAATACTTGCCAGGATGATGGCCTCTCGCCAAATCCATTTTGGGTTCTCAGAAAATAGCAATTAGTCCCATTTTGCAGGGACTTTAACAGGCAAACCCATAAGGCTGCATATCCCCCACCAGATCCAATCAGGAGCAAGCGTATGTCCTGATGTGTTTCCTGCCTGATACCTCCTGCCTACATCGAATCAGGAGCAAGCACATGTCCTGACATACTTCTGCCCGTGTACTTCCCGCTTACATGTGGTCAAGCACATGGGTGTAGTTGTGTCAAATAAACTTGTTTAACAGGAGTGAAAACTTGTGGCTTGTTATCTTCTATAAACAGTCTCCAGCATTTCAGGACATATCTGTCCGTGGGCAGGGGTTTTGCAGGCTAGAGGCATTTTTATTTCACAGATCTCTTAGACACAGTAGTTAAAACTTAACTTTGGCTCTCACGATACCAACCCTATTGGCTGCTGTGGGAGACAGTTGTAGTCACCAGGAATTCTTCCAAAGACCTCTATTCAGCAAAGCTGGGATTTTGTACTTATTGAATCAGGATTTTGTTGGGGAATATTATTTTTCAGGTGTGTGACTTTTTTACACTGCATTCGTTTAACTCTGTGGAGCTGTGTTATGCTGCCTGTCTAAAACACCTGATGGTCCTAATAAAGAGCTGAGCAGCCAATAGCGAGGCAGGAGCAAGGGTAGGTGGGGTGAGCAGGCAGAGAGAATAAAAGGAGAAAGGAGGAGGAGGAACAACAACAGGAGAACAAGGAGAGG
>NC_022027.1:57395253-57396294 GCF_000317375.1 Microtus ochrogaster | reverse complement strand
CACACAGTCACACAGCCACAGTCACACAGCCACAGTCACACAACCACAGTCACACAGTCACAGTCACACAGCCACACAGTCACACAGCCACAGTCACAGTCACACAGTCACAGTCACACAGCCACAGTCACAGTCACAGCCACACAGCCACACAGTCACACAGCCACACAGCCACAGTCACACAGCCACAGTCACACAGTCACACAGCCACACAGCTACAGTCACACAGCCACAGTCACACAGCCACAGCCACAGTCACAGTCACACAGTCACCCAGCTACACAGCCACCCAGTAACACAGTCACACAGCCACACAGCCACAGTCACACAGTCACACAGCCACACAGCCACAGTCACACAGCCACCCAGTAACACAGCCACACAGCCACACAGTCACAGTCACACAGTCACACAGTCACAGCCACACAGCCACACAGTCACACAGTCACACAGTCACAGTCACACAGCCAAACAGACACACAGCCTCCCAACCACACAGCCACACAGTCACAGCCACACAGCCAAACAGACACACAGCCTCCCAGCCACACAGCTACAGTCACACAGCCACAGTCACACAGCCACAGTCACACAGTCACCCAGCCACACAGACACCCAGCTACACAGCAAGCCACTGAGTAAGAAGGAACGTAAGATATACATAATTAGAAAGATAAAAGCCCAGAGGCAAAAAATAAATGGGATAACATAAGTTAAGAAAAACTGGCAAGAAACAAGCCAAGCTAAGGCCGGGCATTCATAACTAAGAATAAACCTCCGTTTGTGTGATTTATTTGGGAGCTGGGTGGCGGGCCCTCCAAAAAGCCAAGAGAGTAAAACACCACAAAACAGGGACCTATGCAGTATACTCTGGCCTCAAACTCATCCGAGTAGCTGAGGATGAACTTGAATTTCGAACCCTCCTGCACCTACTTCCTGAGTGCTGAAAATTTAAGAGTATATCATCTCAAAGAGCTTATCAGGGTGGGTTCCTTCCTTCCTTCCTTCCTTCCTTCCTTCCTTCCTTCCTTCCCTTCTTTC
>NC_022027.1:57393072-57394007 GCF_000317375.1 Microtus ochrogaster | reverse complement strand
CACACAGCCACAGCCACACAGTCACACAGCCACAGTCACAGTCACACAGCCACACAGCCACACAGTCACACAGTCACACAGCCACACAGTCACACAGCCACAGTCACACAGTCACACAGTCACACAGCCACAGTCACACAGACACACAGACACACAGTCACACAGTCACAGCCACAGTCACACAGCCACAGTCACACAGTCACACAGTCACACAGCCACAGTCACACAGCCACACAAACACACAGTCACACAGACACACAGCCACAGTCACACAGCCACAGTCACAGCCACACAGCCACACAGTCACACAGTCACACAGTCACACAGCCACACAGCCACAGTCACAGCCACACAGTCACACAGCCACAGTCACATAGTCACACAGTCACAGAGTCATACAGTCACACAGTCACACAGCCACAGTCACACAGACACACAGACACACAGTCACACAGTCACACAGCCACACAGTCACACAGTCACACAGCCACACAGCCACAGTCACACAGTCACACAGTCACACAGCCACACAGTCACACAGTCACACAGTCACACAGCCACAGTCACACAGTCACAGTCACACAGTCACACAGCCACACAGCCACAGTCACACAGCCACAGTCACAGTCACAGTCATACAGTCACACAGTCACCCAGCTACACAGCCACCCAGTAACACAGTCACCCAGCCACACAGACACCCAGCAACCCAGTCACACAGACACCCAGCTACACAGCAAGCCACTGAGTAAGAAGGAACGTAAGATATACATAATTAGAAAGATAAAAGCCCAGAGGCAAAAAAATAAATGGGGTAACATAAGTTAAGAAAAACTGGCAAAGCCGGGCGGTGGTGGCGCACGCCTTTAATCCCAGCACTCGGGAGGCAGAGGCAGGTGGATCTCTGGGAGTTCGAGTCCAGCCTGGTCTACAAG
>NC_022027.1:57390718-57392083 GCF_000317375.1 Microtus ochrogaster | reverse complement strand
TGGGAATTCTGGGAATCAAACCCCTGTTCTCTGCACAAACAACAGTGTTTTCGACCCACGGAGGGACCTCTCCAGCCCCAGGATTCTTTTTCTTTCAACTGCACTATTTATGTGCATATGTGTTTGTGTACACACACTCAAACAACTCAGAGAATCTGCAGAAATCAATCATAGGGGTTTTGGGAATTGGATTAAAGTCATCAGACTTGGCAGAAAGTGTCTTTAATGCCTGAGCCATCCATCTTTCTAGCAGCATGATTCCAGATTTACCCTTAAGAAAAGAATTTCCAAACTATGTTTTCATGGTCAATGAAAACATATGTTTGTAATCCTAGCACTCAGGAGATGGAGGCAGGAGGATTGTGATGATTTCAGAGCCAGCCTGGACCCTGCCTCATAAAATATGACATCCTGCCCGTCACATCCCCCCCCCCCCAAAAAAAAAGCTTAAAATCAGGCATAATGGATCAGATGAATAACGCCATCATTGACTACATAAAAAGATGGAGGCCAGCCTGGGCTGCAAGAAACACTATCAAAAAACAACATAAATAAATACAGACTTTTAAAAGGCAACCGTGTAAGGTTTTGCCGCCCTCTAGTGGCTGGTAATATTTCCGCCAGCTCGTGTTTTTCTGACGCAGCAGACAAGGCGTTCACTTAAAACCACTTTCCAAAGTTTTCTTTGAGTAAGAGAAGCCATAGAGTCCAGAAGTTAAGCGCATAATCCCAAGAGTCAGACTCCCTCGAGACAAACACTTACTCGCTGTCTGAACCTGGGCAAGAGCTGTGTGACTGGCCCAGGTCTCAGATCTCTGTTCACAAAAAGGCAGCCTGGCTGGGACTAGCCGTCCAGTTCTGGCATGTACCAGGCCATGGTGCCATTGCCGGCACTGGAAAAATAAAAAGAATAATAGAATTGACTGAGTTAATATGTATAGGACACTTAGAATACATGGTGGCCCACGTCTTTAGCCCAGCACTTGGAAGGGAGGTGAATCTCTTGAGTTCGAGGCCAGCATGGTAGTTCAGGGCTGCACAGAAAACAGTCTTGAAAAACAACAACAAAACAGTATTTATCACATAGTAAGTATCATATAATTGTGTCTAATTAATTAGAACACATTACAGTAAGGACTGGATGTGATGGTTCCCCCTTGTAATCCTAGCACTTGGGAGGCTGAGGAGGAAGATCCCCGAGGGTTTGACACCAGCCCGGGGCTACTTAGTGCGTTCCAGGACAGCCTGGGTAGCTGAGTGAGAACCTAGCTGTCTTTATTCTAATGAGATGGAGTGAGAGGGAAGGTGTGGCTTTGGGTGGATGGGGAGGAGAGGATCTGGAAGGAGTTGGGGGAAGGGAAACCG
>NC_022027.1:57388904-57390057 GCF_000317375.1 Microtus ochrogaster | reverse complement strand
AGCTATCTATCCACTCACCTCTCAATTTTTTAAAATTAGAATAAAGACCATCATTATATTTAGGTTATACTGACAATAATTTACATTTTTACCAACTTAGAAAGTTATTAGACTTCATATCATCTAATTATAAATAACTATGTGTTAAGTGTTTTAAAGATTTCATTTTATGGAATAGATTATCAGTCACAGGAAATTGAGAAAATAACATTTTATACAAACTATGAAATTTGTTTCTGCTATTATTGTCATCTTACATGAATAGGGTGCATTTGCTACAAAAGTTGAACCAATATTGATACATTACTAACTGACGTCTATAGTTAATGTAGTAATTTTATTAGCTTCAACCTAACGCACATTCTTTATTTATTTAGGTTTTTTTAAGACAAGGTTTCTCTGTGTAGCACTGGCTATTCTGTCTCACTCTGTAGACCAGGTTGGCCACAAACTCATAGGGAGCCTCCTGCCTCTGCCTCCTGAGCGCTGGGATTGAAAACGTGCACCACAGCCACCTGGCTGGAGACATTTTCTCAACTGAGGTTCCCAACTGTCAAATGGCTATTGTGTCTATCAAGTTAACGTTCAAAACAAAACAAAACAAAAAAGCCGTCCAGCACAGTCTCTATCAACTAAATGATTTCTCATGAGCATTGCGTTTGCCTTTTGTCTTTGGATTCTAGACTAATTCAAAGCTACTTAAGGTCAGTGCCTTCTCCCACTGCCTGCCTCAGAGAGAAAGTTTCACTTATTATGAACTTGTTAGGTTTACTGCCCTGGTCTGCTTTCCTTCTAGGAATTCTCCCTCCTCCTAGATAATTCTATTTTAATTTGGATACATTGTCTCACTTTTCAAGTTCAACAATTCCACAGGTACATGGAGTATATCCACAAGAGTAATAACACACAGGGTGGTCCCTCTGTTCAAATATCTCCTGTGCTTTGTCTCTCTGTTCTGTCCCCACCTTAACCCCTGGAAGCAACTTGGGTTTTCCTGTCTTTGTGGTTTGTTTGTTTGTTTTGTTTCTGTTCTTGAGACAAGGTTCTCTGTGTTGCTCTGGTTGTCTTGAAACTTGCACTAAAGACCAGGTTGGTCTTGAACTCACAGAGATCAGCCTGCCTCCTCAAGTACTGGGATTAAAGGCGTGTGCCA
>NC_022027.1:57387355-57388744 GCF_000317375.1 Microtus ochrogaster | reverse complement strand
GAGAGAGAGAGAGAGAGAGAGAGAGAGAGAGAGAGAGAGAGAGAATGTGCATAATGAGTGCATTACCCAAGGAGGCCAGAAGAGGGTGTCAGAGCCCCGGGAGCTGTATGTACAGCGGTCATGAGCCACCTGATATGGCTGCTGGGAACAGAACTTGGGTCCTCTGGAAGAGCAGTGAGAAATCAAAATTGCTGAGCCATTTCTCTGGTTCTGTCTATCTAGAATATCATATAATTGGAGTCCTACTGTGTGTAGCCATTTCACACTTCTATCATTTAATGGCACATACTTAAGTTCTTCCAAGTCTTTTTATGCCTTGAGAGCTCACTCTTTTTATCTCTGGGTATTGTCCCTTTGGGTGAAATTATAATTTATTTAGTCAAGCAATGTTTTAACAATTGAAAATGCAAAGGTAAAGAGGAAATTATTCTTCTCCCCAGTGAAATTCATAGTCTTTAGGCATGAATAAAGTGTGGTTCTCCCCTTGCAGCCTGGTAAGAACCTCACACACTTGCAGGTCTAAGCAAATTGTCGTGGAAACGCATAGGAGATGCTGGAGATCGTCATGGAAACGTGGTGAGGAGATGTCTAGGACCTGGAATATCCAGTAGGTGTTGGAGGTGGGAAGAGAAGAGGAAGGTGGTTGGAAATCAGCCAGCCAGTAAGCATTGCAAGGCAGTGACAGCCGGATCTGCACCAGGAAGAAGGATGTGGTAGCCGCCCTTTGCTCTGATAAGAATAGTGCAGCTCTCATGGAGCGCTTGCTGCTGTCACAAGCTGCACTGGGCTCTCGGCACACACTCTTCGCTTTCAGAAGGAGATAGATAAGTGTGTATGTAAAGCGGCGGGAGAATTCCGCTGTTCTCTTGGCTGGGAGCTGCCACTGCCGATGGGATTGCTGCTCACGGCTGATAGGGTGGGGAGGGGGAGGCTGAATGGAGAGGAGCCATCTCTTTCTGCCTATCGCACCCCAGTTCCTGGTCTCAAGTCTCAGAACTTTAGAAGTGTGTTGTTCAGTTCCCCTCTGTATGCTGTGAATATATTTTATTACCATTGGTTAATAAAAAATTTGCTTTGGGCCTATGGCCAAGTGGGAAATCCAAACAGAGATATAGAGAGAAAGTAGGAGGAGTCAAAGAGACACCATGTAGCTACTGAAGAAGACAGACGCCTGGAACCTTACCAGTAAGCCACGAGCCTTTTGGTAAAATACAAAATAATCGGAATGGATTAATTTAAGATGCCCCTTCAGGTCCATCTCCTGCCTGGACTGTTGTAACTCTAGGGCCACCTCCTTTATCTCTTCTAGTATTAGACCCCAAGATTGCTACCTTCCGCTGCCTCTTTCTCCTCCTTCTCTTTCTCTTAGCTGTTTGTTTAATTTCTGAG
>NC_022027.1:57377929-57386850 GCF_000317375.1 Microtus ochrogaster | reverse complement strand
AAAATGGCATATTTATTGATTGTCACACAAAGTTGCTTTTTTGGGTAAAATATTTCCTCATACCAAGGTCCTATCTAATCTATGTCTCCCTAAAGGAAAGCACCCACAGGCCCTCGTGACTTTAGTCCATTACTGTGTGTCCTTTGCTATAATCCAAGGGCCTCAGGTGTGCCGGACGCATCTTGTGATGAAAGTCTCAACACTCCTTCAGGAAAACAATCCTACAAACCGTGGGAAACAATCGCTGTTTCCACAGAGATTCGTCAAGGTCAAAGAACTTCTAGAAAACAACTCTTCAGTCTAATGTTTACCCCAGATACAGAGACAGCAGTTCTTTCTGACGTCTACCCCAGATACAGTGACTCTGCTAGATTCCTACAACACTGATTGACAAACCCCACAGTCTCCAACATACTCTACCATGTCACCAGAGCAGAATACACAGTCAGAAATGATTAGTAAATAATGTTTGTGGTGTTCATGGGCTAAACCAACCAGGATACCAGGAACTGTCAGACCTATAACAAACAAATGGACAAAGGCAAGGAAGGAACAAAGATGCTGCTCAGGACAGAGGACCTTGAGGTTGGAGAAGGCTGGGAACGCTCATCTCCAGCTAGGAGGATGCTAGGGTGGGTAGGTCAGGGGTCTTCAGTATGGAGGACCTGAAGGCTGGAGAAGGCTGGGAATGCCCATCTCCAGCTAGGAGGATGCTAGGGTGGGTAGGTCAGGGGTTTTCAGTATGGAGGACCTGAAGGCTGGAGAAGGCTGGGAACGCCCATCTCCAGCTAGGAGGATGCTAGGCAGGTAGGTGAAGGGTTTTCAGTATGGAGAACCTGAAGGCTGGAGAAGGCTGGAAGTGCCCATCTCCAGCTAGGAGGACGCTAGGCAGGTAAGTCAGGGACTTTGTCAGTGGTTCTCCACTAGGGGCTATTTCAGTACCACTGGTAACATCTTGAGATTTTTCCCATTTTGTTTTTCTGATCTAAAAATTGTTTGCTATTGTCTGTGTGGTAAGGGCATGCCTGCCAGGGTGTATATGTGGAGATTTGAGAACAGCACCTTGAATTGGGGTACCCCTTCCACCTTTGTGTGGGTTCCAGGGGTGGAACTCAGGTCATTAGGCTTGGGTTGAAAGGATTTCCCCTGCTGAGCCATCTCGCTGGCTCCTGCTTGTTAGAGACAAATTTCAATATGTAGTCACTGGCTGGCCTAGAACTTCATAAGTAGACCTGATTCAGCCTCCTGAGTACTGAGGTTACAAGGGTAAACCACCACACCCAGAAAGAATGTCTTCTGCTGTGTGTGCACACACAGAGGCATGCATGTGTATACGTGTGCATACAGGCTTGCATGCATATGTGTGTGTGCACAAGTGTGCATGCATGTGTAATGATGTGTGCACACACAGAGGCACGCATGTGTATGTGTGTACGTGTGCATACAGGCTTGCATGCGTATGTGTGTATGTGTGCATACAGGCATGCATGCGTATGTGTTGTGTGCACAAGTGTGCATGCATGTGTAATGTGTGTGTGCGTGCACAAGCATGCATGCATGTGTGTGTATGTTGCACAGAGGAGAACTTCAGGTATCCTGCCCCATCCCTTTCTACCTTACTTCCTGGAGACAGATTCTCTCACTGAACTAAGAGTCAGGCTGGTGGCCAGCAAGATTCAAAGATCCAGGCAGGCATGGTGGCATACGCATTTAATCCCAGCACTCGGGAGGCAGAGGCAGGTGAGTTTCAGGCCAGGGTTACATAGAGAAACTCTGTCATGAGAAGAAAAAAGAAAAAGGCAAAGATCCACCAAACTCCTTTTTCTGCTTTCTGCCCCAGCTGAGCTTACAGGCATATAAGTCTCAGTCTCTCTCTCTCTCTCTCTCTCTCTCTCTCTCTGTCTCTGTCTCTCTCTCTCTGTGTGTGTGTGTGTGTGTGTGTGTGTGTGTGTGTGTGTGAAATCACAGGGCCTGGAGAGATGGCTCCATGGCTAAGGGCATGAGCTGCTCTTCCAAAGGACCCGGATTCGATTCCTAACACCCACATGGCAGCTCACAACTGTCTTTAACTCCAGTTCCAGTGGCTCTGGCTCCCTTGCACAAACATATGTGCAGGCAAACCACTAATGTTTATATAAGAATAAATAAACAAACAAACCTTGTTTTTAAAAAAGAAACCACTAAACGTAGCCACTCTGTGGAGAGAAAAGCAGTTTATTAAAAAAAAGAAACAAACAGCTGTGCTACCTCAGGGGAGGACAGTGACCAGCTGCAAACACTTGTTGGATTTTAGGGCATGTGAATGGGGAGGCTGCTCAGAGCCTGGGACAGCCAAGTGGCCAGGAAGACGACGTTTCCAGAAAGATGAGGTGGTGACAGCTGTGGTCCGGGACACAGACAGCTTTTAAGGACTTCGGAGAGACACTTAGGGTTTCTATTTCCTAGCAAACCCCAGCCCCGCTGAGTGCTGAGCCGTTACCTCAAAGCCTTGCCATTAGCACTTTGGGGGTCACTCTGTGACCTAACAGGCTTCATGCTTGCACAAAAAAGCATTCTTACACACGGACCCACCTACTCAAACCTGGAGATATTTTTAGTTGTCCCAAGTGTTTGGTCCCAGTGTGTTTCTATCAGAATCTAATGGACAGAGGCCAAAGATGCTGCTAAAAATCCCTGCAAGCATTGGGAAGCCCTCATAACAAAGAACTATGCAGCCTAACCGTGCTCAAGTGAAGAAAACCTGGTCTAGCTGAGGTAGTCAAAGGCTTAAACTTCGAACTCAGTTTCCCCCACTGAGTGCTCAGGCCAGAGGTAAAACATGGATCATTTAGCCAACCTGGGCAACGCCTTGGAAAAGACTCTCCAGACTTTCGTGTTCAGCATCGTTAAGCAGACTTCATGACTAATCTGGTGCCTGCAAACTGCCCTGTGAACATAAAATCACTTATTTCGCAGAGTTCCTCCCAGGACACGAAGATCACTGTGCCCTACCAAGGCCAGCAGAAGATGTGACGTGCTCGTAGGGTAACAAAGAGAGTCTGGGATACATCAGGTATTCAAAAACTCTCGGGTCGTTGATGAGCAGCTAGGGGCTTGCTTCATGAGTTCTAAGGTGGGGATCATCCTCACTTTTCCAAGCTGTCAGCTTGACAGAAGATCCACGCCAGCAGGACCTGAGAGGGCAGGCAAACACAGTCTTGATTCTGCAACTGGGTTGTTTGAACAGGAGTCACTCCCTGACGTTCCCAGACATCAGTTTTTCTTATAGTGAAAGTCAAAATTACCACCAGCTGAGGGGAAGGCCCAAGGGAATGAGGGGAAGGGAAGAGCCACGGTTGCTGAACCCCCTTAACGAGACTCACTGTCCCTGTCAGCCCTGGGGTGACCCTGCTGTGGGAATGCAAAGCCACTTGTCCTCCTGCATCTGTGTTACCATACCTGTATTGATATGGACTCCTTTCTCTAGACAGGGTCTCTCTGTGTAACAGCTCTAGCTGTCTGGAACTCACTCTGTAGACCAGGCTGGTCTTGAACTCCTAGAGACCAACCTGCCTCTGCCTCCTGAGTGCTGGGATGAAAGGCGTGTGCCACCACTGCCAGGCTTTGATTTTTTTTTATCTTAATTAGATCACAAATATTACTTTCTTGCTGGTTATAAAGGAAGTAGTTCCTGGTGTTAGGAGGGCTTTCATTCCAGCGTGGAAGCAGTCACACAAACAAATCCCAATACAAGACAGACAGTGGTAACATTAACATTCTAACAGAGACGGAAAGTATAATAGGTTCAAGCCATGGCATAACAGGTAGTGTTTACCCTGGTAGCCCCCGTGTGTGTGTGTGTGTGTGTCTCCTAAAGCTGATTTCATATATTCCAGACTGGCCTCAAACTTACCAAGTAGCCAGGGGTGACTTTGAACTTCTGATTCCCCTGTCTGCTCCTCCGGAGTGCTGGGACTTCTAGGTGCGTGAGGGTCACCACATTGCACTGCTGGGGTTGAACCCAGGGCCTCTTGAATAATAATCACCCTGCTACACAAACCACATCTTCCTCTCACACCATTCTGTGTTGTTTGCTTTTTAGTTATTGTTGTGCAGTTTGGTGGCTACCAATTTTAATTCCAGCAGCTAGGGAAGGAAGATCACTTCAAATTTAAGGGCAACTTGGGCTATAAAGCAAGACCCTTTCAAAACATAAATAAATAAATATTGGACATCTGCTATATGCCAGTCTACCAAACAGTGAGGTGTCACTGGCAGCCGGGCGGTGGTGGCACATGCCTTTGATCTCAGCACTTGGTAGGCAGAGGCAGGAGGATCTCTGTGAGTTCCCATCTAGCCTGGTCTACAGAGCTAGGTCTTGAACAACCAAGGCTGCACAAAGAAACCCTATCTCACAAAATCAAAATAAATAAATAAATAAATAAGTAGTTCCCATGCCTGGAAAAGCACTAGCTGCTCTTTCAGAGGATCCAGGTTTGATTCCCAGGATGACACAGTAACTCACAACCATAGTCTGTAGCTTCAGTCCCAGGGGATCCAGAGTCCTCTTCTGACCTCTCCAGGTATGAGGCCCACATGTAGCACACATACAAAATAAGCAAGCAAAACACTCATACACATAAAATAATAAAATAAATAAACATAAAAATAATAAAAAGGTAAATGAGACCAAAGGGATCTAGAGCGTTCGGGATCTAGAGCATTTGGGAACACACACACATAACAGGAGGCCTCAAAGCAGTGCAATATTGAACTTTTAACTGGGCATGGGGGCACAGGCCATAATTCTAGCACTTGGAAGGTCGATGCAGGAAGACCAGGAGTTCAAACCATGGCTACATAGTGATTTCAATGAGGCTTACATGAGACCCTGCCTCAAAACAAACACTTGAATAATAACAACAAAAGCTCCATAGCCAAACTGAGTTGTGTATAATACTCTCCAAGGTCAAATATGGGGGTAATGGCAGGTGGGAAGGATGAGATGGGCAAAGGAGAAGCAGAAGACGCTCAAGGCACTGAACCAACCTGCATCTGGCTGCCCTTATCTCCCAATCCCAGTCATTATTTTTTCTACTTACTTATTATAGTGTGCAGTTATGTGCGAGCGTGGGCACACATGTCAGTGTGTGAGTGTGGAAGTCAGAAGACAATGTTCAGGAGTCTCTCTGTTCCACTCTGAGTGCTGAGAACTGAACTCAGTGTTTACCTGATCAGCCATCTTGCCTCCCTCAGACATTACTAATGGAGGAAAGGTTTCTCCCTAGCATCTGTAATGTAAACCCTGCATGTTTTGTTTGCTTATAATGGTTTTTCAATATTATCCTATGATCCATGGTATAGCGTTTTGTTTGAATCAAAAAAGGAAGAGGAAAGGAAAGGGCATAACTGCTCCTAGACATGGTGGAGGAGAAAGTTTATTTATCTTTCTCGTGTACCTTATTTGAAGAGTTTAAATCTCCCGGTAGTAACACCGCCACTGATGTAATAAATCAGATCAGGACAAAATCCAGGTTTAATCTGAGCAGACCAAAGCAACTTCTGGGGAGTAATCACAGGGCAAATCTGACTCCCAGGTCTCCTAAGGCCTGGAGGCATGGTCTCATACAGCCTGTGGGCGTGGTCTCGAGGGGCTGGTTTGGAATGGGAGGAGATAGACTAGAGGGTGGGGTGTGGCCCCCAGCTGGAGATCCCCAACATCCCATCTAAACATTATTGTTTAGAACAGTTTAAGCTCACGGCAAAATTTTGGAGGTATCAGCTCCCTGTCTCAATATTTGCTCAGTACCCCATTATCAACAGAGAAACTTACGAGTTACCTCTGTCTCAGTGTGAGTTACTCTGGAAGCCAGTCGGGTTAGTTTGTTCTAGGACTTTAGGGAGGAATGTTGTTTAGCAAGGGAGGACGGATGGGGTTCTAATTTAGAACTGGGCCAATGTAGAGAAAAAGGTTACACTAGGATGCTTTTCTCAGCACAAAAATGCAATTAGATTAGGCACAGGGAGGCATTTGGCGGCTTCTTAGAGTCGCGGTAGAGTTGAACAGGAATCTAAAGATACCTGGAACCCAAGAGCTAGCTCCATCCCCTATCTCCAGAATCGCTCCGCTTGTTTTAACTATAGGCCTTGTTCTTTCGGCATGGTTTCACTGGGAGGCAGGTTGCCAGCAGCATGGTCAGCAGCTCCTCCTCCCAGGGGCTTGCAGCTTGGCCTCTTTAGAAGATGACTTTTCTTCCCACGTGAGGCTAAATGCTGAGCTCATGGTTAGACCTAACCCTGCAGGGTCTGTGCCATGCTGGGGTCGGCGCAGGAGGCTCCTGGTTCCAGATGAAGACTCATGGAGTGTGACCAGAGCGCAGGGCTTGTAGCACAAGGTTACGGCAGGAAAAACATTCTTCAGAAGACAAGAGTCGTTCCCTGACGAAGACAGGAACACTGGGCACAGCTGCTAGGTGTCCGCCAGAACAGCCTGAGTGTTTGGCCATGTGCTTAGACAGCGTAGGAGACTCGGGGGTGGGGAGAGGTCTAAGTGCACAGAAAGCAACTCCCAATATCTGTCGCTGTTTTCTAGCTCTGGAAATCTGGAAATCGGAGTGGTGGTGGTGAATGTCTTTTAACCCTAGCGCTTGGGAGGTAGAGACAGGCCGATCTCTGTGAATTCAAGGCCAACCTGGTCTACAGGACCAGTTCTAGGACAGCCTAGACAGTTCTAGTTCTAGACAGAGAAACCATGTCTCAAAAAAATGTTTTGTTTTTTAAATTATTGCTATGTATGTTCCAGGGCATGATGCCAATACAGGTACCCACAGAAACTAGAATAGAATGTACAGGAGCTGGAGTTATAGGAGGTTACGAACTGCCTGACGTGGTTGCTGGAAACCAAACTTGGGGTCTAGCCTCAGGCCCTAGAAATTTTAGCTCAATCCACCCTCCTTCCCCTCCCCAAAGCCATCATGGTTAAGGCCCCAGATAGCATCACAAGCCCTGTACCTTCTCAACGTCCAAACAGTCAGGAAGGCAATGTACCTGTTTCACTAGCATTTCTCCACCGGGGGCCCTGAAAAGGGTGATCACATCAAACATCACATTATAGCAGGGCCTTGTGGGGTAGGCTCCTAATCTCAACTATTTGTTCTTGTGAGTCTAAGGCAGGAAGATTAAAAGTGGAACACCAGCCTGGGACCAGCTAAATGGCACCTGCCAGCAAGAAAGAAAGCAAGAAATTCCTTGTCCCAAGGTCTGGCAGGTAGATAAAAGCCGCCTTTGCCTTGGGGACTTAAGATGGTTCCTACATGGTAGGAGGAGCCATTCTCCTCATCACCACAAAAGGGACGCACAGCTCTTCATAGCCTCTGCCTGTGGTGCCTGTTGGCATATCAAGGCCTACTCACCAGTACCTGTTACAGAGTCCTGGCTGGAACACCCCACCCCTACCCTAAACCTCTCCAGCCCCTGAGCCTCCCTTCCCTTCCCTCAGCTTCTCTGTCACCTATAACCCAGCCATTCTGGCTGTGTGCACTCTTGGCCTCTTCATACAAGCCCCCATCTCCTCCCCTTCTCATCGCCTGGTTCAGTCTGGACCCTTCCAGATATCCCCAGCAGATACCTCTCCCTCACAGTGACAATCTCCTCAACCATAACTTGGAGTGGTCATGTCCTCATCTGTCATTCTCGGTCAAGCCTGAGTTGGATCAATAGATATGCATATAAATATATTTATTATCTGCTGTGTGGCATGAGAGTGAGTAGTTAAAAGTGGAATATAGAATTCAAGCAGCTGCATTTGCCTTGGTGAGGTTACCAAGGTAGGTGGGATTATATGCCAAATCAATTGCTGCCATCAAAAGCCACTGAACGTTGTAAATTTGTTTCTGACATCATGGACAGGCACAAGCACGTCCATCTATGTTGCTGGCATAGGGTGCTCGGGACAATGAAAATAAAAATCACAGTACTTGAGTTTGCTCTGTATTCAGGGTCTTTTTCCAGCTCCTTCTTCATCTGGATCTACAATATTCATTGTGTTCATAGTAAAGATTCCCTTGTCGAAGAGCCACCCCCTCCCACCCAGACGCACCCATCTCAGTTCCCACGCCTGATTAAATTTGCTTTGTCCCATTATCATTGGTTGATACTTACCTGGCTCTTGGTTGTCTCTGTCCCAAAAACCAGGCATCTGAGTTATGGTATGACATAGTGAAGGCCTCTCCGTGGTCTCCACATGCATCCAGGTGAGGCTGTGGGAAATCGTGATGTTCTTATGGAATTGTGAGGTATGCCATTTTATCTTCTGTGACAGAAGCAGAGCCTCGTCTAAATTGTAATCCAGACATTGGCATCAAGGCATGTGGATCCAACAATTGTCCCATCATGATCTGAGATCAGCTTTGGGTAAAAGATGTAAGGATATATTTTATTTCTATACATACATAAAAATATATACAACATAGAACAAACTGGTTCTCATCAAACTTGAAATAGTTGTTACCCCTGGGAACCAAGAGAGATAAGGTTCAAAAGAGACATTAGCATCAGTTTAATTTTGGGGATGTTTCCAGGGTTTCTCTGTGCAGCCCTGGCTGTCCTGGAACTCACTCTGTAGACCAGGCTAGCCTCCAACTGACAGAGCTCCACTGCCTCTGTCTCCAAGAGTGCCCAGATTAAAGGCATGTACCACCACTGCCTGACTATCAGTTTAATTTTTTGTGTCTTGTCCTCCCAGGCTCAGCCCCCAAACAGGGTCTCAGATAGCTGAGACCAGCTCTGAAATTGATCGTTTTTTTTTTAAAGATTTATTTATTTATTATGTATACAGTGTTCTGTCTGCATGTATACCTGCAGGCCAGAAGAGGGCACCATATCTCATTACAGATGGTTGTGACCCACCATGTGGTTGCTGGGAATTGAACTCATGACCTCTG
>NC_022027.1:57367691-57377469 GCF_000317375.1 Microtus ochrogaster | reverse complement strand
GGTTAAACATAGGTCAGGTTAGCAGAAAGTGCTTTTACCTGGCGAGTCCTTGGCTGGCCACTTCTGGGTTCTGATAGACTGGCTGATCTTGCTTTGTTGGGAACAATAGGTCTCACTAAGTGGACCTGGCTGGTCTTGAGGTAGTCCTCCTGCTTCTGCGTCTTAAGTGCTGTGATTGCATCATATGCCACCATATCTGGATGTTTTCCTGTTTTTATTCCTTTCTTTAAAACAGAATTTATTTATTTATATTTCGTGTAAATTCGTGTTTTACCTGCATGTATGTCTGTGACAGTGTCAGATTCCCTGAAAGTAGAATCACAGACAGCTATGAGCTGCCTTGTGGGTTCTGGACATTGAACCCAGGTCCTCTGGAAGAGCAGCCAGAGCTGTCGGCCACTGAGCCACCTCCCCAGCCCCTTTTTCTATTTTACATTTTATCACTGATGGCTTTATGAATCCAAGGCACACACACTCTGCCACTGGACTATAGCCCTATCCCTACTTTAGTGATTTTTGTTGTTGTTGCTATTGCTTTTAATTTTTATTTTATGTGTACGGGTGTTTTGCCTGCATGTATGTCTGTGTGAGGGTGCCAGATCTCCTGGAACTGGAACTACAAACAGTTGTGAGCTGCTAAGTGGGTGCTGGGAAGTGAACCTGGATCTTCTGGAAGAGCAGCCAGTGCTCTTAACCGCTGAGTTATTTCTGCATCCCCTACAGCACTTCTTTTTAACAGAGTGCTCAGATTCTGACGATCCCCGGAGGGGAATGATGTATCTTGTGCCGCATCTGCAGCTTCCGGAGTCATTTCAGATTCTAAACGGTTTACACACTGTTTCTAATCTGCAGGGTGAGTTAGCCCTTGGAAAGAACAGAGTTTTAACGTCTCTTTCTAGTAATCTTTAGTATTTCTAATATGTCTGGTAGAGTAAATTAGCCTTAGAATCCACAAGATCATTGGTAAAACTTACTTGATCATAGATGAGTTTGATGGACCCCGTAGATGCTGTATCTGAATGAAATAAATGGACTTGGAGTATTTTAAGAAATCCCCGTGCAGGAGGTATGCCTTGATGATATTTATCTAGCTCATGCAAAGCCCTGGGCTTCATGTCCAACACCAGAAAGAAGAAAAAGAAAGAAGAAAGGAGAAGAGAGGTAGGAAGGGGAGAAGAAAAGAGGAGGAAGCAGGGAGAGGGAGGTCACGGTGTGAGAGAGCCACAAAAGATGCCCAAACTAGTTTTAAAAAAAAAAAGATGCCCTAGGTTCACTGAGTGGGACCCCTAAGCAGACCCAGTAAAAGAAAGTCCCAAGGAAAGGGTGACTTAGCTGCCATGTTTGCTCAGTGGTCTCAGTGGAAGAACAGTTCTTACCTTCTGGCTTGCTGTGGGGTAGGAATTCAAACATTTAGTTGGGCAACAGTGAGGTGTGTCCTTCACACCTGGAATCCCTGCACTGGGGAGGCAGAAGCAGAAAGGTCAGTGATTCAAAGTTGCACTCCACCTTGTAGTCAGCTCAAGGTCAGTCTGGATTGCAGGACACCCTGTCACAAAAAGCAAAAAATTCCAGGATGAGGGGCTGGAGAGATGGCTTAGTGGTTAAGAGCATTGCCTGCTCTTCCAAAGGTCCTGAGTTCAATTCCCAGCAACCACATGGTGGCTCACAACCATCTGTAATGAGGTCTGGTGCCCTCTTCTGGCCTGTAGACATACACACAGACAGAATATTGTATATATAATAAATAAATAAATATTTTTTAAAAAATTCTAAGATGAAATAAATCTAGAAACAGAACAGATGGTGATTTCCCAAACTTCAGAAGCAGTCTTGGGTCGTTTATGGGGCTTCACACATACTATGAGGAAGAGACTGGCCTTGAACTTGTGATCCTCTTGCCTTTCCAATGTGCTTTTGCTTTTGAGACAGGATCCTGCGAGTCCAGAGCTCACTGTGTTGTTCAAGTTGTCCTCGAACTCACAGAAGCCCTCTTTCCCCAGTCTCCTGGGTGCTGGGATTGTGGTGTGAGTCTTGAAGCCAGTCGAAGATGACCCTGAACTCTTCATTCTCCTGCCTCTAGGTCCAAAGTGGTAGAATTTCAGTCTTGTTCTGCTTTAATTAAAGTGTAACTGGACTATCCTTTGCGATCTGGTGGTGAGGATTCTGTCGTCTCGCCACTCTGCGGTCCACATTGGATTTTGATCAGGCAGCCTCTCTTCCTCTCAGAATCTCAGGAGCCTTCTGACCTCTCACGTACACAAATACATGAGAAAAAAGTCCAGTGACCACAGAGATGGCTAAGCAGTTGAGAACACTTGCTGTTTGTTTTTAATGAAAAAATATTTTATGTATATGGGTATTTTGCCATATATATATCTGTGTACCACATGAGTGTTTGGTGTCTGTTGAGGTTAGAAGAGGGTGTCAGCCTCATTGTGAGCCACCATGTGGGTGCTGGGAATCCAACCCAGGACCTCTGGAAGACCAGTAAATGCTCTTAACAGCTAAACCATCTCCGCAGCACATAAATGTAGACTGAAGTTTCTGTCCCACCTGGTCCCACAGAATTCACTCCCAAATAAACAGAGGTTTATATTGATTATAAACTGTTATTTATTGACCTACTAGCTCAGGATAATTAACTAGCTCTTATAACTTAAATTAACCCATAATTCTTGTCTATGTTTAGCCATGTGGCTGAGGCATTCTCATTTTGCTTCCTCTGCATCTGGCTGGTGACTGACTCTCTCTCTGCCTTTCCTCTTCCCCGAATTCTCCTAGTCTGGTTGCCCCACCTAGACTTCCTGCCTGGCTACTGGCCAATCAGCATTTTTTAAATCCAGTACCAGTGACAAAGCTTGACAGTGTACAAGAGCATTATCCCACACACAGCACACAAATGCTTGAAGCTCTTGCAGAGATCTGAACACCCACATCAGGTGGTTCACAGCTACCTGTGACTTCAACTTCAGAGAATCTGACATCTGTCCTTATCCTCTAAGAGAAAACACATGCACACACGAACACACACAAATAAATAACAAATCTTTTAAACTTTCAGTACAGCGCACTGGCAAACACAAATCATATACATCAACATTTATAGTGCACAATGTGATGTTTCTGCTTCCTGCATGCTGGGATTACAGGCATCTGCCTTCACATCTGGGTTAAGGCAACACTTTTCATTGTGAGTTCTTCACCTATCCTTTTATGTTATTCAGGAAATTTTGCCATCAATTCTGATGAAAGTTTGATTTAACAGCCTTTTGGGATCTGTAGCTTTCCCCAAACACACAGTTCACAGCCTATGAAACTGTAAGCTGTTTCTTGCCTCTGTAACTGCAACCCCATGAGGGTGGGGACTCCGAGTGAGCACCCAGATTCTGCTGTATCATCAGTCTGGATTGCTCAGACTCTCTGCCTGTTTGCCCCATTATCCTAGTTATGGTCGTATGTTCTTCTAAGCACATTGCCTTTTTAAAAAATATCCATGTCAAATTATATAGGAAAATGGTCATTTTTGCTTAAAATCCAGTGGGTCCAAACATCTGTCTGCTTAGTGAAACAGGTTACACAGAGATCGTATTTCTTTGTCCTTGAAAATTTTATGATTCTGAAACAGGCTTTTAATATTTTCCTTAATGGTGCTTCCTTCCACAGCAAGTTAGCAATGATTACTTGTGGGTTGGCAGTGCCCTTGGCCCCATACCAAAAATAGAAGCAAGAAAGCGTATTCTCAGCCAAAGAGACTTAACATCTAAGCCAGAAGTTCAACTGAGAATCCAAACTGCCTTCTCTCCTATTCCCCTCACTCCCTTGAGAAAAAAAATGTCATCTGTCAGGTTCACTGGTCCCCTAAGCCTGAAAAGCCATTGGAGCCTCGGAATTCCCAAGAAAGCCACTGCCATTTCAAGCCAGTATAAATGTCAATCTGTTTTTTATAGGAGAGTATTTGTCTTCGAGTTAAAATCCCTTAGAAAAGGAAGGCTGGGGGCATAGCTGCAAGGTAGGACACTTGCCTAGCATATACAAAGCCCTGGGCTCAATGCCCAGAGGAAGAGGAGGAGGCACAGAAACAGGGAGTGGTGGCAACAGCTAATCTAGTGTCTAGAGATGGCTCAGCAGCTATGCACACTGGCTGCTGTGCGACTGTGGTTTCACATGGCAGCTCCCAACTGCACTCCGATCCCAGGGGATCCCACATCCTTTCCTGTCCTCCTCAGACACCACACACATGTGGGGGGGCAGATGCCAAGCAGGCAAGACACCATACACATTAAACACAACACAAAACAAAACAACCCTCCGCGCATGGAATCATATTGTGGGTGAGATTAAACTCAACCAGGGTCCCTTTCCTTCTCTTGAACGAAGATACCTTCAAAACGCTAAGGAAGCTTGCAAACATCTTTGGTTTCTTTCACAAGATCGGAATGTCCTCGGGTCTCTAGTTTGTAAGAACAGATGGGGTCATGGATATCCTACGCACTATGATGTCATGATCCTCACCTATCCATGACTTCGCCCCCCACATGTCCTTCATCCAACCCTCACACAAGAGTTCCCAGTTGGCTCCGTCAGGTGTGCCATGTGTACTCCGGAAGAACACCCCAGTTCTGACCCATGCGGCTTCTCTGGGAATCGTCTGTCATTAGGAGGCACAGAGGGCTTCATGTGGACTCTTGTCTCCCCATAGATGACCTCAAATCATTCTTCCCTCTACCAGAATCTGGATGGGGATCTGAAGAGACACCTCGGTGGTTAAGAGCACTGGTTTCTCTTCCAGAGGACCTGAGTCCAATTCCCAGCATCCTCATGGTGGTTCAACCCGTCAGTTGTTCCAGTGCTAGGGAATCCTCCCCCTCTTCTGACCTCTTCCAGCACAGGCACACACAGGATGCACAGACAGACATGCAGACTAGACACCTGTATGTACAAAATAAAAAACAAAAGCTTCTAAAAAACTTTTAATTAAAAAAAGAATCTAAACGGTTGTGTGGTCCTGTGTGAGCCCTGCCGTTTGGGCCCTTCTGCCCTTGGGATGCCCAGGAGTAAGATGAGGGTCATGGAGGGGATGGTGACTGAGTTAGACCCTGTGAAGAGGAGCCCTAGAGGAAGGGCTTGGGCCTGGCTCTTCTATTATGACAGGAGAATAAAGGAAACTTTTGTAGTTTCCTTGGCTTTAAAACAGCTCATGAGAGAAGCAGACACAGTAGACGTGATATTAAATTCTGGGTCAAAGCCAGAGCTGGTAGGCCTGGCTTCGTTCCCTGGGTATGGATATGTCAAGGTCTTATCAGGGCCATGTAGCTAGACAGTGGGCCTCACAGATTAGACTCAACACAGCTGACTTTGTATGACTTGTGTCAGAGACTCCCTTGAGAGAAAGAGATTAAGTACCTTCTTCATTATTTTAATTTCCAGCAACAACCTTAGAAGTCTCTCAGGACAACTGAACACATTGATACTAATTCCTCCCACCATGGAGAAAGCAAGCCAAGAATATGAAAAGAAGTTTTATTTTAAAAAGCATTTGAGATGTGATCTCATGTATCTGAGGCTAACCTGAAAGTTGTGGATTATCCCGTGAATAAATTTTTGATCTTTCTTTCTCCATTTCCTGAGTGCTGAGATAATAGGCAGGTGTTCCAGTGCCAGGTTTTGTTTGGTATTGGGGGTGAACCCAGAGCTTTGGGAATGGCCTAGACACATACTCAAATACATATGCACATACCAATGGGAACATGTGTGTGTATGTGTGTGTGTGTGTGCGCGCGTGTGCGTGTGTGTATCCTACACATAATTTATTTTAGGACTGGGTATGCAGCTCAATTGGTAGAATGCTTAAATACCATTTCCCAAGCTCTGGGTCTAAGTGCTTGCCTGCCTTGTTTCTGGATTTTTTTTTTGGTTGCTCTGTTTTGTTTGTTGGTTGATTTTTATTGTTGGTTTTGAGAAGTGAACCCTGTATTCTAAGCTGCTCTAGACCTCATTATGTAGCCAAGACTCACTTTGAACTCTCAGCAATCCCCTGCCTCAGCCTTCCGAGTGCTGGTGTTACAAGTGTAAACCATGTCTGGCTCATGTCTCGCTTTTCCAGCTCTCATTTGCTTCCCTGAGTTCGCTGTGACGTGTCGACTGTCACATGCAGGAAGTGTGACCACAGTCCACAGAGAGTCAGTGGACAGTAGAGGCAGAGGCGTAGATCTGGGCCTCAAACTGAGAGCTGTCTGAGCAGAGATGTGGCCCAATGTCACTAGAACAAAGGGGCTCCATACTGGCCAGGTTGGATGGAATACGGGGAGGGAGATGACCTTGGCAAAGTCGAGTGGGGATACAGAAGAGACAGTACGAGGGATTTCAAAGCGATACTACGGGATGTTTAGATGCTAGGCAAAGTTTTGAACCAGCAGGCACTACCACACAAGGGAATGTTTTTCTGACTCTTTCTCCACCCACACATTCTGCCAGTTTAGCAACGAATTAGCTTTCCTGTGACTTTGGTTATTTCCTAACTCCACCGAGCCTCAGTTTTCCCTTTTGTCAAATATGGACAAGGGAGTCATTGTGAGGATTAGTTAAGACCCTGTCTGTAAAACAAACAGCATAGAACTTAGCATGGTGGGTCTGTTTTCTCTCCCTTCTTTCCAATCTGTCCTGCAGAGAGAAGCGAGGTGTGATGGGTCTGTGTGTGTCTACGCTCTGTTTAACGTCTCTACAGTAAGAGAAATAGGACCCCCTTGGTCGATAGGCCATCTAGTAACTGAAGTTCCTGGCAACCAACGGGGCTTCAATGTCTCCATCTCTGGACTGAGAATCAGAAGCAAAGCAGTGTCTCTGAGGTTACTCAACACCACTGGGACCGTCAGTCAGATCTTAGTCATGATGGTTCGTGCAGAGACCTTTTCTTTTTTCACTTGGCAAGCTGTCATGACCTAATTTTTTAGAAAGGGACTTGAATAAAAGAAGAAAAACCTTGAATATTAATCAGTTCCCAAGCGTATAAATAGTAAGTAGAATTAAAATTGTCTGATGAAGTTAATTCACAGAGAAACAATCCTCTTTCAAGCTGGGGTTGGTGGCACAAGCCTACAACCACAGCTACTGTGAGACAAGAGGATCAAGAGTTAAAGGCCCCGCTGGGCAACTTAGTGGCACAGTGTCTTCAAGTAAAAAGGGCTGGGGATGTAGTTCAGTAGTAGAGCATCTGCCTAGCATGCATGAAGTCCTGGGTTCCGTTACACCAGCACCACTACTGCCGCTGCTGCCCCTGCCTGCTGCCCGCTGCCGCCACCACCGCTGCCACCGCCACCGAACAAATAAAACAAAGGTGGGCCTGGTGGTGCACGCCTTTAACTGCAGATCTTGGGAGGCAGAGGCAAGTGGATCTCTGAGTTCAAGGCCAGCTTGCTCTACACAGCTAATGCTACACAGACAAACCCTGTCTCAAAAAACCAAAAAGAAAAGAAAAAGAAAGAAAGAAAACCTTTATGGTGTTTGTTTGAGACAGGGCTCTCTCACGTAGCCCAAGATGACCTTGAACTCAATATGACGTGGAGGATGACCTTGAAGTCCTTCTCCTCCTGCATCTACCTCCCAAATGCTGGGGTTACAGGCATTTACCACCAAGCTCAACTCGTTTTTTTATCCAAGCACAGGATCTAAAGTGACCAGGCTAATAGCTAGGTGAGTACGTACTTCTCCCTTCCACAGAAATCGCTGCGTCTTCTTTCTTTTTCTTTTTCCAGAGACAGGGTCTAACTGTGCAGCTCTGGCTGTTCTGGAACTCACTATGTAGACCATACGGGGTCTCAAAATCACAGAGATTCGCCTGCCTCTGCCTCCTGAGTGCTGGGATTAAAGCTATGTGCCACCACCGCCCAGCCCTCTTCTTCCTGATACACAAAAAATGGTTGGCAAAGTAAAACCAGGGTCAGATTAGGCAAAATTTGGGTTTACTTATACTGTATTATCAAAGGTTGTGAATTTTGGGTTGTTTTAGGCTTTCATACCTCTGGACTTGATTTAACCAATGGCGTATAATTCTCCAGGAAGCTGGTTTAAATTCCCAGAATGTCTCAGAGTTAAGTAAGGGTAAAAACTGGCTTGTTACAGACGCTGGCAGAGGACCCAATTTAGTGTGCTCTATTAGGATTGCTCTAAAGTCCCTTCAAGGGTTTGGACACTACTCACTGAAGTACTTTTCTTTGTCTTGGTACTAGACAGCTGTATTTGTCTACTTTTGATGTGGGAGTGTCATATATCAATCTGTTGATTTCATTGGTTAAGTAATAAAGAAGCTGCTTGGCCTGATAGGTTAGAACATAGGTGGGTGAAGTAAACAGAACAGAATGCTGGGAAGAAGAAGTGAGGTAAGACGCTTCAGGCAGATGCCATGCCTCTCGTCTCCAGAGCAGACGTGATGAAGCAAGCCGCCAGGTCAGACATGCTGAATCTTTCCCAGTAAGACTGGTGCTACACAGATTATTAGAGATGGGCTAAAGCAAGATATGAGAGTTAGCCAAAATAGGCTAGATATAATGGGCCAAGCAGTGTTTATATGAATACAGTTTGTGTGTTGTTATTTCGGGTAAAGCTAGACGGTGGCTGGGAGCCGGGCGGCAGGAACGCAGCCCGCAGCTCCTTCAACATACTTTTCTTTTTTAGATTTTTATTTCATGTGCATCGGTGAGCGTTTTCCTGTATGTACGTCTGTGTGAGGCTGTCGGATCTTCTGGAACTGGAGTTGCAGACAGTTGAGCTGCCATGCGGGCACTGAGAATTGAACCCAGATCCTCTGGAAGAGCAGCCAGTGCTCCTACCCACTGGGCCATCTTCCCAACACACTAGTTTACTTTTCTATCTCCATGATAAAGCACCATAACCAAAGCAACTTACAGAAGGAAGGGTTTATCTGATTCCAAGGGGGAAAAGAGCCCATGGCTGGGAAGTATGGCAGCAGGCAGATACGAGGTCACATCTTAAACTGCAAGCAAACCAGACAGAATGGCTTGAGGCTTTGCAAACTCAAAGCCCATCCCCAGCAAACTGTGACTCTTAGGATCAAGCTACACAACACTAGACAGTTGAGAAAAGAGGTGCATACCATGGAGTGAGTCCCTTGTTCCTTGCCTCTCCTCTCCTCTCAACATCCTTGCCATGCCTTAAGCAAAACCCAAACCCTATCTCCTGTGTACAATCTTCCAGGTCGTGTCAACCCTTTCCTCAGTTAACCGTTCTGGGGATGGAGGAGTGCCTACTATGCGCTATGCCCTCCCCCCCAGGATGGAGTGCCTACTATGCGCTATGCCCCCCCCGGGATTGAGGGCCTACTTGTGCTATGCCCCCCAGGATTGAGGGCCTACTCTGTGCTGTGCCCATGCACTCCCTCCAGGAATGCCTATCCCATATGTGTTTATATATTTCTGTGTTGGTTACTGTGCCCCTACTGTGAGGCTGAGAGATTGCTACTTTGAGTCCCTGTAGGAAGGCAAGATGGGTCTACCTATCATTGAACAATGAATGACAGTGGTGGTACCCACCTGTAATTCCTACCCTCTGGAGGCTGAGGCACAAATTCAAGGTGAGCCTGAGTTAAACAAACAAACAAACAATAGGACCAACTGAGAACAGCAACAAAGGAGGAGGAAGAAGAGAAGGATGAAGGCCAAACAATGAAGCAGAGAGAAAATATGGCCAGTTAGGAAGGCAAATACAGGCAGGGAAGGCAAATGTGTACAGTAAAGTCTTCTGAACATGTTGGGTATGAGCTGTC
>NC_022027.1:57366592-57367082 GCF_000317375.1 Microtus ochrogaster | reverse complement strand
ATTAAATCCAGGACTTCTTGAATGCTGCGCAAGCATTTTACCAACTGAGCCAAACCCCAGACCAGAGAAGTTGTGCTGATGGAACTGGGATACGAGAAAACCAGTTTAGGAGCTCCCAGGTCTCGGGTCTAAACTGAACAGAAGCTTCCAGAATGCACCTGTGAGAAGGGGCATTCTTCGCTTGGTGTCACTGCAGGAGAGCTAGGTGTCCTGAGTCCTGGTTAGAAGACAGGATCTGGCTTCCTCACTTCATTTTTGACATCTTATTTTCCAAGATCAGGGCTCTGAATTTGAATAGATTTCTTTGAATGGCCCTGTTCTGCAGAGATTATCCGGGGAAGTAGATTCAGGTGAAGATAGAGAATCCCATAAACATAGTCTCACTTCTTTTGCTGTAAGATGCGTTTCTCAGAGGGGTGTCTTGGGTAGTTTAACTGTCAACTTAGAAATAACCTAGCAACACCTGGCGCACACCTTTGATCCCAGCACC
>NC_022027.1:57351582-57365912 GCF_000317375.1 Microtus ochrogaster | reverse complement strand
CTACAGCACCATTTCATAACAAGCTGCACCTGAGGAGTGAAGAAAAGTGAACATGAGACCCAATCAAAGGACTGGAGAGATGGCTCGACAGTTAAGTGCTCTTGTTGCTTTCCTCGCCCCAGGCATGGTGTCTCTGTGTAGCACTGACTGTACTAGAACTCACTCTGTAGACCAGGCTGGCCTCGAACTCACAGAGATCCTCCTGCCTCTGCCTCCTGAAAGCTGGGATGAAAGGTGTGCGGCACCCAGCTACTTGTTGCTCTTGAAGAGGACCTGAGTTCAGTTCCCTGCAACCACGTGGTGGCTCACAACTATCCATGATTCCAGTGTTGGGGATTTGATGCCCTCTTCTGACCTCCATAAGCATTGGGCACAAACGACAAGCATTACGGCAAAGCACTCACACATAACATAAAATTAATAAGTCTAAAAATTTTTTTAAAAACAAGCAAGGATCCATGCATTTTTTTCTTTCCGCTCATCTGTGGACATCACGCACTAAGTTTCTATCCGGCTTTCCCACGGTAATCGGCTGTGACCTGGAACTGTAAGTCAGATAGACCTCTCCTGCCTGTGCTGGTTTTTGTCATGGTATTTATCACAGCAATAGAAAGGAAACTAGAACACCACGTACTGTAGCACATACCTGTAATGTCAGTTTTTAAGGGGTGGAGGCAGAAGGATCAGGAGTTCAAGGCCATCCCTAGCTACCTACAAAGTACAAAGCCAGCCTGGGCTACATGAGATCCTTTAAAAAACGTTCCTTGATATTTAGAAGTTTGCTATACCATACTAGTGGGTGAAGATTAATAATTTCATGGGTGAAACACAAGTGTGGAGGGCAAGAATGATAGATTAGTTAGAATAAATTTTGATTATAATGAGGAAAAATTATCAAATTACAAATTACTTTGAAAAGGGGGCAACATTACCAACCCGCCACGTGGTGGCAGTCTTTTCCTGGTGAGCTTGTTTCTGAACCGTGGGCACAGGCGATGGCCTTAAAGACTCAAAGTCAGGCTGGCTTTTAACAGCTCCCTGAGGCCAGTGAGATAAGCGTTGTTGAAGGGAAGACCACAGGAAGTTCATCGACAATTAAATGTGCAGGTCATTGAGAAAGAACTCGAATCATCAAATAGGTAATCTTGACCTCGTTCATTTAGAACAACTCAACCTCTAAGAGGTGTGTGTGCCTGTGTTTGCACACACGTGTGTTCAAGCACTGAGCACGGCCAGACTCTGGCATCAGGTACCTTCCTTAGTTGTTCTCCACTTTATTTTTATTTATTGGTTTGTTGTGGGTGTGGCTGTCATGCCATAGAGCACTGTGGAGGTCAAAGGGCCCCTTTGTGGAGTGGGTTCTCTCTTTCAACCTTTATATGGGGTCCAGGGATCAAACTCAGGCTGCCAGGCTTTTGCAGCAGGCTCCTTTACCAAGCTGAGCCATTTCACAGCCCAACCCCCCTCCCCCTTTTATTTGAGGTACAGCCTGTCTCTGCCAGCAAGCCCCAGGGACCCTCCTGTTTCTTCCTCCCCAGCACCAAGGTTATAGTATACATACACAGTCTATACATAGCATACGCTGCTGTGCTCAGCTTTTTTTACGGTCTCTGGGAAATAAACCCATGTCATCTTGCTTGCACAGCAACCCTTCACCAACAGAGCCAGATTCACAGCCCTTCAAAGATTTATTTTGACAGTCGTTCACACAGCATACAAACACTCACACATTCTGGGGTCACCTCAATATTCTTACTCATGGACATTACCACTAAGTCTCCAGCTTCCAAATTCATAGTGTTTCTGTTCTTCATTTAAACTTTTGAACATACAACCGTATGCCTAGACTCTGCCCTTTGAATCTATGGATCCCAACCTCAGATCAGCTCACCTCTGTGACACAAAAGTCATGGGGTGTGTTGATCACAGTTATTGCACCTTTGTTGTCTATCAGGACACTTCCAACTTAGATCACTGTTGCAGTTCCTTTTATACTTGGTGACATTGTGGAAAGCTATCCAAAACCCAGATCTGAATTTCATGATCTTCTGTTGACTGGCCAAAAATAACTTTCCATGGGCATAGAAAATGAAAGGAGTAGGCAAACTCTGAGTGAGACCCTCCTGCCTATGTGTAGAGAGAGGTTTCTGTCCTGCCTGGTCCCACAGCCATTCAGTCCCAAAGAAACACAGAGGATATATTAACTATAAAATATTTGACCTACTAGCTCAAGCTTATTATTACTTAGCTCTTACAACTTAAATAAACACAAGATTCTTGTCTAAGTTTCATCATGTGGTTTGGTACCTTTTCTCAGTGAGGCATTCTTTTTTAAAAAAAAATTATTTATTTATTATGTATACAACGTTCTGTCTGCATGTATGTCTGCAGGCCAGAAGAGGGCGCCAGTCCTCATTACAGATAGCTGTGAGCCACCATGTGGTTGCTGGGAATCAAACTCAGGACCTTTGGAAGAGCAGGCAATGCTCTTAACACCTGAGCCATCTCTCCAGCCCCTCAGTGAGGCATTCTTATTTTGCTTTCTCTGCATCTGGCTGGGGACTGTGTCTCTGCCTTTCCTCTTCCCAGAATTCTCTTAGTCTGGTTGCCCCACCTATACTTCCTGCCTGGGTACTGGCCAACCAGTGTTTTACTAAACCAATATGAGTGACAAATCTTTTCTTTTTTTTGGTTTTTTGAGACAGGGTTTCTCTGTAGCTCTGGAGCCTGTCCTGGAACTAGCTCTGTAGACCAGGGTGGCCTCAAACTCCAGAGATTCAAGTTCCTCTGCCTCCCAAGTGCTGGGATTAAAGGCATGTGCCACCACGGCACCCATGAAACCTCATTTGGGTTTCTAGATGTTTCTTCTCCTAATGACATATATGCCACTTCCCCTTGAGGATGAAATGAGCCAAATTTTTGGCTCAGACAACTCTGTTCAGATGAGGAACTCAGATGGTAAGATAGATGGACAAGACTATTCCAGAGGTGGAAGAATTAGCTCCTTGGAGACTCGTGGGCCCTCCACCTTAGGGAGGTTTAAGAGGTCAGCAGTTAGATGTTTACTAGAATGAACTTTCCAGAGTGAAGTTGCTGTCCTTCAGTTAAACAGGCAGTGTCTGGGTACCAACCACACTTCCCTGCCCCTCTCCTGCTCTGCCCCTCTGCCTGAAGATGAGCTTGCTCAGTGATCTCAGTAGCATTGGGTCCCATCCCCTACCTCTGTTTTATCTCCGTCAAACTGAGTAAGCAAATATCCCAAAGCAGGAAGATGTTCTGATGTCTCCTACTAATTTCCTTAGGGTATAAACTGTGACCTTATGGTGATGTTAGTCTTGGCCTCTTGTTTCATTTGAGGTCTTGATGGACAGGCAGACTTCCCCCTAGCTGCAATACAAAAACACAAAAAGCAAGCAATAATTTCTGTACTAAGAAGCTTAAAGTAAGGGTTTTAGTTTTTTTTTTTTTCAGTTTTGGCATTGGTTGATTTAATTTAATTTTATTTTTTTTTTGATGTCATGTGTCACTTTTTTTTTTAATTTATTTATTTATTGAGGATTTCTGCCTCCTCCCCGCCATCACCTCCCATTAGGGTTTTAGTTTTGATACTAGTTTTTGCCCATGTAGCCCAGGCTATCCTCAAACCCATGATCCTCCTATTTCAGACTTGAAAGTGATACAGATGTGAGCTATCCCTCCCAGCTTAAGGCAGGATATTTATGATATTTGAGAAATTCTCCTCTATTACTGTGCATAGTGGGACTGTTCAAGTTTCAGTGCCAGGACAGGCTTCTTGAGACCCTGACTTAAAAATAATAAAAAACAAAATACTATACAACAGCTACAGTTTTTGTCTCCTCTGTTCCCCTACAATAATTAATCCTTTCATAACAGTATTAGGAATATCAGGTCCCTCATCAGGTGATGATTGCCTTGAAGACATACACAAAGGTCTGGAAGTAATAAGATGGCTCAGCTGGCAACATGCTTGCGATCAAAGCCTGGGCCCTAGCCATCCTAACAAGCCGGGCTTGGCCCTCTATTCTCGACTGGCTAATTACAGAAACAAGTAATAGTGAAAGAAGATAAAGGAGGTTTATTCGATATGAGCACCTTGGGAAGAGGAACAGAATCCATCTTTAGGGTCCTGACAAGGGTTTCAGGTTCCAATAGAAAGCAAGGCATATGCATAACTAAGCAGACCTGGTCAGGGTGCCGGAAGGAGTTAGGGTCTCAGCTCGTCTCTCTGATCTGCAAGGTACTCTGACAAGTGTCAGTCGCGGGAAACCTCTCTCCAAGAAAAAAGCTCTCCCTCCACCTGGCACCGGGTTCCAGTCTTTTCCTTTCCCAGCACGAGATTCCTGGGGAAATTCCAGCTTCTTGGGGTCCATTGTTTCAATAGTCTGATAGCCAAAGGGAGGGGCGCAAGTCTTTTTAAAGTATCTCTGATCCTGCCAGGACGGCTATAAGATCCAGGGTTAGCATCAGCCAAGGCACAAGGAACAGCCTGACTAAATGATTGTTTGGGACAGAGTTTCACGTAGCCCCGGATGACCTTGAAATTGTTACTCAGTTAAACATAACCTTAAACTTTCGATCCTCCTGTATCTGCTCGGAGGGCTGGTGAGCCACCCATCCATTTTCTGTGAATCGATTCCAGGGTCTCGTGCGTGTTTGGTAAGATGGTCTAGAATTCTAAATTACACCTCTTTGAAAGCCGTATCCTCCTCATCCATGGCTTTAGCCTCTTTAGTGCACAGATCCAGGGGCTTCCTACCACCTTCTCAACCACATACACAGCACCTGCTGCTCTTCCCACGATCCCGATTCCTTTTTTATTCTCTGGACTCTGTGAATCTTGTAATTGATTTGTTTTTCCCTGGTCACTATTCAGTAGCAAGTATTATATTAATTTTATTAAAGATTACACTTAGTATTATATCTGTGTGTGTGTGCGTGTGTGTGCATGTGGTCCCATGTGCCACCATGTGCATGCGGCCGTCAGAGTACAGCTTAAGGGAGTCAGTTCTCTCCTCCTACCACCATGTAGGCCCCAGGGATTAAACTCTCGGATCATTGATGTTAGTTCTGACGCTTTTTTTGTAGAAAGAAAGACACCCCAGAAAAAGATAAAATTACACCTAAGAGCAAGGATACAGCCTTGTCAAAGAAAAGCCGCAGAAAGTGCACCATACAAGTAAGTGTCACAGGCTCCTCAAGGGAGAGGCCCAGCCACGCGTTTCGGGTCGTCCATATTGTACCACTGTAATGTAACATCTCAGAAGATTGCTAAGAATTGCCCCCCTCCGGCCCCTTTCGTTTTCTTTCTTTCTTTCTTTCTTTCTTTCTTTCTTTCTTTCTTTCTTTCTTTCTTTCTTTCTTTCTTTTTTATGAGTGAGATTATGGGATGGCTCTGGATATGTCTTGGGTAGAATGGGATTACAGTCTGATAAGGTAAAGCCAGGAGCCAGTAGTCTCTTACTATAAATGGAGTTTTCTTTGAGATCCCTAGAAAATGGAAGGTTCACAGCTGGGAAGGGAGGAAGGCCTTAGGTCATTGGTAACTGTGCTGGGAATTCTTGCTTGAAGTCACAGAGTTCCACCTGCCTCTGCCTCCCGAGTGCTGGGACTAAAGGCGTGTGCCACCACGCCCAGCATCTTTCCTATCCTATTCTTTCCCATTGCCTAATGTTTTCTTTCCTATCACCACACTCTAACTTTTCAATTTATTTCATTATGTTATTATTATTGATATGTGTGTACATACATGTGTAGACATAGGAGGACAACTTTTGGAAGTGACATGTTTCCATTTTAACATAGGTTCCAGGTGTTGAACTCGGGCTTACTTGGCGAATGCTGTTACTAGCTGGGCCACCTCTCTTAACTTTTAAAGGTTTTGCCTTATTAACACATTAATTTATGTGTATCAAGCAGATGCAGCATGATCTTCTCATGTTTCTCTCTCCTATGTGCTAAGAATATGGTTTACATAGCCATGCTCCAGCATGACAAGATGTCACATTATAGCCCAGGCCAGCCTTTAACTTGCACAACCCGCCTGCCCCAGCCTCCCAAGGGCTGGAGTACAGGGTGTGAATTGTTACACCCTGCTAACGTGTTTCCTTTTTAGCTCAGGGGTGGAGCATGAAGCTTAGCAGTGCAGAACTGCTTGTAATACGGTGATTATTTCCCCAGTTCACCAAAACACAAGTCAGATATGTGTTATGACAAGACAGTCTCAGGGCTAAACAATCCTGTGATCAAAAACCTCAGGGGAACAATGTGTCACCACCTGATCAGCTTTGATATAACATCTGCTGCATATGAGACACTCTGTATCCTTTTCTCATGATAGGAGTAGAATCCAGAACCCTGTGCATGCCAGGAAGTGCCTCTCCAATAAAACGCATCCTCAGCTCCTAGACTGCTGAAAAAGTGTTTTCAGATGTTACCTGGGATTTAAGCACAATAACATTTTAAGCTAGTTTAGAGAATAGAAAACTAGAAACCATGCAACTTACCTAAGGTTACTAGTCAGAAAATTAGAGCTGTGCTTCAAGCTCGGGTAGCCCGATAAAAACTAATTTAAAGAACTCTCACCAGGGATCTCAGAGACTTCTGGTTGACCAGAGCTGCCTGTTAGAGTTTGCAGCAGAGACAATGTTAGGAGGGAGAGCTGGGATCTGTCAATGATAGGTTTTTGAGGTAGGTGTGGTGATTCACCATGCCTGCAACCCCAACACTACAGAGGCAGAGGAAATTACTGAAACCTTGAGGACATTGAGCTATATAGTAAGTTTCAAGGATACAGCGTTGGACCTTGTTTCAAAAGATCAAACAAAATGAAACATAGATTCCCAATTCTAGAGTATATAGAATGAAAGTTCTCTGGATTAAAGGAAGGACGTAAACCATTAATTCCTCGGCTTTGGGAGATGAGAGATTGTTCCCCAAATGGCCTGGGTGGAGGTAGTGTTCTGTGAAATTCGTGCTACACAGAAAGAGGAAGTTACCAGACTTGCAGAACTTTATGACTTTGTTAGACTTTCAAGAGGGAGAATATAACACTGTACCAACTGTCACTACTTCGGTTTCAATATGCAAGTCACCCCTGGAACAAAACCAGACCAAAAAGGGATGGAATCAGATGTCCTTGGCACTGACAAGTTCTAACTTGGTGTGGGATGAAGAAGCAAGAACTCCTGTCCTGCTGAGTCAATGGGCAGGATCTATTTCCAGTTCTCAACTTGTCCCCAGATGCTCGGAGTCTCTCGCCAAACTGAATCAGTGCAGAAGCATCTGCTGGTACCAATTAAGACCTCTACAGTATTCAGGAAGAGAGCAGCAGACAGTGTCCAAATGTGGAGGAAACTGGCAGCTCTCATGTCCTGTAGCCAAACCATTTGTTAGCAGTAGGAAAAGGAAAAGCCAGTCCAGGGAGCCCTTGCTCCTTGCGCAAGAAAGAACGTTATTTCCAGACACTGTTTAGCCTGGGAGTCAAGACTTCCATGGGGAATTCTCTGCCTGATACTTAACCTCTGCGGTCCAGACGTCTTGCTGAGACTACACTCAGGCAGGATAGAAAGGCAGGTGAAACTATGGGGCACAGCAAAGAAAAATCTGGTTGAAGCCTCTTCCTTCCAACTGAGACGCAAAAAACTGCCGCACAATTAACAACCGTGTGAGGTCTTCCTCCCTTCCTTTCTACAAACCCCCCAAGTCTCTAAAAATCTCACCAGAAAACCCCTTTACAAGGGAAGGACATGTACCAAGCCATTGTGTAGCCCCCTCCTCCTGGTTCTATTCTGTCAGATACAATCCACTCCAGACCACTGGAGTCACCTATAATCCCACTTACCAAAGGGTGCAAACAGGGCTCAGACATGGCTCAGCAAGTAGAAGCCTCTTCCAGCGATCCTGATGGGTCCCACAGGGAGAAGAAGAGAGCAGATTTCCACCAGGTGTCCTCTGGTAGAAGTGCACACACCTGGGCCCTGGTGCAAATGTGCATGTGCACAAGATAAAGTGATAAAATATAAAGAAAAATAACTTTTTGAAGTATTTAAAAAAGAAAAAGAAGAAAGTAAGGGTGCAGAGGTTTAAAACCTTTCTGAGACACAATTTGAGAAGCACCATCCACGGGGGTGAATAGGGCTAACACAGACATTTGACTGGGGATACCTGTTCTCTTTCCCTGAATGTTTCTGTTTCTCTTTCTCTTTACCCTGGTATTTTTTTTTTTAATAATCTGTTTAGTCTGACAGTGGTGGGGCACAACTTTAAACCCAGCACTCAGGAGGCAGAGGCAGGCAGATTTCTGAGTTTGAGGCCAGACTTTTCTTCAGAGCAAGTTCCAGGACTTGAAAAACCAGGCTGGCCTCAGATTCACAGAGATCTGTTTACCTTTCTCTCCTGGGTGCTGGGATTAAAGGCACACACCACCCATAGTTTATTTTATTACTTTTAAAAATTATTTTTGTTTATGTTTATGTGTCTGTGTGAATGAACGCCTGTTTTGGGAGAATGCCTACAGAGTCCAGAAGAGGATATCAGCTTCCCTGGAGCTGAAGTTAACAGGTGTTTGTGAACCCCTCAATGTAGATGCTGGGAACTGAACTCCAACTCTGTGGGGGAGCAGCAAGCATCCTTAACCACGGAGTCATCTCTCACACCTGCTTTCTTTCCATTTTGTTTTGTTGAGATGGGGTCTCACCATGTAACCCTGGCTGACCTGCAAATCCCTTTGTAGACTGGGAGGCCTCAGACTCACAGATCCGCCTGTCTCTGCCTCCTGAGTATTGGGATTAGAGGCCTTTGGCCTCCTGGTCTCTTTGATCACCACCTGCACGCCCAGCTTCTGGAACAGGCAGAATCCTGGCTGTCTTTAGTTTCTGGATGTTTCTTCCTGTCACTGTTCTTGAGTGCTTGCTGCTAACGGTAAGCAGAGCTGAGCTGCAGACTGAGCCAGGGCCCCAGGGATGCTGGGTAAGCACTCTGTGTTGAGTGACATCCCCAGCCCTCCTGTGTCCTTCTTGACGCTTGTTTTACCAGGCTGGCCCAGCGCCTTGCCGAGACTCTTAGTGACACAACTTGGTCACTTCATGTTTTTAATTGTATTTGTTTTTGCTTAATTCTGATAAAAAAGAAAAAAAAACACTGTTTTTCACAGAATTGATGTGTATTCAGTTATTTAGTGCTTGGGGCAGGCCTGTCAGGAGGAATGCCTTTTTTTTTTTTTAAAGAAGAAATTCAGGATTAGAATGGAAACAGTTTAGCTTTCCAAATTTTATTTCTTGGTGACTCCACCACTTTTTTTTTTCTGTGAATGATATAATACAAGCTGATAAGGCCATAAGGGTCCAAAGAATCCTTACTACACTAAGCCATGAGGAGGTTAAATATCTTTTTTATTATCATCTGACAATTTCATGTATGTATCTAATGCATTTGGCTCACTTCACCCCATCACTCTCCCACGTGCACTGAAGTTATTCTTCCTCCTTCCCGAGTGCTACTCCTGAGATCACGCCTTTGGTTTGTGACCCGCTGGTTTTATTAGAGATGCTCGAATATAGGGAAGTTGTTTGCTGGAACACAGGGAACTTAAAAGTGGTCATTGGTTTGTATCCCAGCCTTCAGGGGAAAGCTGTAGCACGCAGTTCACACACTATAACTCTAAAGCCGTAGGAGGCAGACACGAGTATCACTGGGGCTTGCTGGCCGTGTGTGGTCGTGTGTGGCACACCCAAGAGCATGGCTATGAACTCCTCAAAGAAGAGTCACGGTTATCAAAAGACTTTTTAGAATAGATTTGTTTGTTTTTGTTTTTCAAACCAGGGTTTTTCTGTGTGGCTCTAGCAACTTGGACTGTACTGTCTTGACAATTGCCACTGTGTTCTGTTTCTGATAACATCTTTCTGTTTGTTATACACAACAGAGAACTGCTATGAGTGTCATTAAAGGAGTAGACCAGATGGCTGCCGCAGTTGTCACACTAACGGCATGCTCAGAGGTGTCAGGGAATATCGTTCTCGATACTTGTCGGCCCCAGTCTGTGATGGAAGCATAGCCTCAGAACTACTTGACCCCGTGGGATGCTCATCAGAGCTTGAGGATCAGGATACAGCTCTGTTATGACATTTTCAGAACTGGCTGGTCATGGTTGATTTTCCTAGGAGTAATCAGCAAGGAAACATCTGGGCCCTCTAAGGTCTTGCTGTCCTCTGAGAGGACTGGTGTTTCCTGGTGTTGGATAGCTAATCCTCTCTACAAGAGGACTGGGAAGTGTCTTGGGCTGGTCACCAGAAGGAAGAACACACTACAAATCACCCAAGTGCTCCAACTGTGCTTCTAGGCTACCTCTGGCTGCCTTACAGATATCCATCTCTATAAACTTCCTCTTCTGCAGAGAGCATGGCATACTCCGCTGTTCACAAGAACAGCCAGGCTGCAAGGCAAAGTTCCCTTTCAACCGTCTCATGATGACAGTCCAAAACAAAACAAAACACATGGAGACTCTTGCCAGAGGCTGACATCTTCTCTGCCTTAGGGCAAATGTGCAGTCCTCTGAAGATGATAGTCGCCATAACAAGACGATCTCTTCACTGACTTCCACGTGACAGGTTTCCTATAATATTGAGCTCTGACATTTGTAACAGTCACTATGAACTACGAACATAAAATTTTTAGTGTGACATTTTCATCAGTGTATATTTTAATTTCCAAAATTATATTATTATGCTTCAAGTCAGACAAAAACCTTAGCACCAAATTATATGGACTGTTTTTTTCCCCCCAAGACAGGGCTTCCTTATGTAGCCCTGGCTGTTCTGGAACTTGCTCTGTAGACCATGCTGGCCTCAAATTCAGAGATCCATCTGTTTCTGCCTCCCAAGTGTTAGGATTAAAGGCATGTGCCACTACTGCCTGGTTTATTTTCCTTAAGAACTATTAAAACAACATTGTTTGTTCAGGGACTGCATCAATAAGAGTAATGGATAAAAGATCAACATTTGTAATTTATTTCAGATTTTGAATGTTGCTTTCAAGTTTAAAGCATCTTTAAAATTGATTCACTTTTATATTCCTGGCAGCAATGAACTCATTCATTTTTTTCAACAAGCTCAAATGGGCTGTTTCCTATATAGAACAGTACTGAGCTATGCTAGGTATCAGAGATACAGCAATTAATTAGAATTATTTTAAACATTTGTAAGCACCATGCTGTGTACTGATGATACCAGGTGCATAAAATGCTTACCCTACTTCATAAAAGGTTTCTTTTGTTCATATCTTAAATAGCAATTTTTCAGGGTAGTGGACATATATGTTCTTAATATTTGATGGTAGTAGTAGAGAAAAATTGGAATTTATTTTTATATTTTAATTTATTGTGTGTGTGTTTATTGGTTCTTGCCTTCCATCTTTGTGCTGGCTTAGTTTTATGTCAACTTGACACAAGCTGAGAGGAGGGAACTCCATCTAGAAAATGCCTCCATAAGATTGGGCTGTAGAAAGTCTATAGAGAGCATTTTTGATTGATGTGAGAGAGTACAGTGGTGTTGGTTTTTTGTTGTTGTTGTTGTTGTTGTTGTTGTTGTTGTTGTTGTTTTCTCTTTTGGCTCTTTGGGAGCCTGTCACCCAGCTCCAAAATAAATACACAGAGTCTTATTCTTACTTATGAATGTTCAGCTTGTTTCTTGCCAGCTTTCCTTAAATTATCCTGTCTATCTTGCCTCTGGGCTTTTATCTTTATATATACCTTTCTTTACTTCTTACTCTGTGGCTTGCTGTGTCAATGGGTGTCCCCTGGAGACTTCTCCTTTCACTCCCTGAACATCTTCTCAGATTTCTCCTGTTTGTTCCCTCTGCCTGCCAGCCTCGACTATACTTTTTCCAGCCTTCCTATTGGCCATTCAGCCTTTATTAGACCAAGCAGATGTTTTAGACAGGCAAAGTAGCACAGCTTTAGGGAGTTAAACCAATGCAACATAAAGAATGTAACACATCTTTGTATCGTTAAACAAATGTTCCACAGCATAAACAAATGTAACACATTTTCAACTAATATTCTACAACAGGTCAGTCCATGGTGGGTAGTACACCTTTGGGCTAGTACTTCTAGGTTTTATAAGAAAGCAGACTAAGCAAGCCCTGAGGAGCAAGCCAGTAAGCAGCACCCTTCCATGTACTCTGTATCAGCCCCTGCCTCCAGGTTCCTGCCCAGTTTACCTGCCTTGGTCTCCCTCTGCAGACTATGATTCATTATATATAAGCCAAATAAATCCTTTTCTCCCCGAGTTGCTTTAGGTCATGGCATTTCATCACGGTAACAATGACCCTCACTAAGACAACTTTGTTAGCCCTGTGGTGGTACAGACCTTTAATCTTAATACTTGGGAGGTAGAGACTAGGCGGATCTCTGTGAGTTCAAGGCCAGTCTGGTCTATGGCGTGAGTTCCAGGACAGCCAGGGCTACACAGAGAAACCCTTGAAAAGCCAAAAAAAAAAAAAAAAAGACAATCTCTTTTTGATAAGAGGTAGATCTCTTGTTATTTCTGCTTCTGTGCTCTCAATATTAGGCTAGCTGGTTGTGATTAGGTAGCTATGAGGTTGTGAGTGATTCTTCAATCCCCATTCTGATTTTACCATAAGGGTGCTGGGATTCAGATGTGTACCACTTGGGCTGTTAATTGTTGTTTTTTTTAAATGTGGCTTCCAGGAATAGAACGCAGGTTGTCACGTCTGCATGGCTAGAACGTTTGTCTGCCATTGTGACCCTGGTGTATATAAGTATTTATTTCTATATCCAATATGTCTTTTTGGGGGGAGGGAGTTTCAAGACAGGATTTCTCTGTGTAACAGTCCTAACTGTCCTGGAACTTGCTTTGTGGACCAGGCTGGCCTTGAACTCACAGAGATCTGCCTGTCTCTGCCTCCTGAATGCTGGGGTTAAAGGTATGCACCACCACTGCCCGGTTCCAATATGCCTTCTTATGGAAGAATTTTTAAAGTCCTACCTTTTCTTTCAATCTAAGTTCTCATGATTAAAATGTAACATGTTTCATATTAGATTTTTCTTGAGGTATAAATGCATTTACCATCTTGAATTACGAATACTCCACACTGAATTGATGAAAGAGATAAATACAGGCCACAGAGCTTACAGAAAGAACTTATTTGTAATTGTGTTATCTGGGGAATTCAGGTAAAGATGATCCCCTTGCTCTCTCACTTCCGTTCTTCCCACTCCCTTACTGTTGGTGATCAAAACCAGGGCTTCACACATCCCAGCTCCACACACTCTGTCACTGAGCTGTGACCCCAGCCCTTGGGTTCCTTTCTGTTGGAATCCTTGCTTGACAGCCTAATTCTCCCTACCTTTATTTGTGCCTTTCTTGCTTTCCATTCTGAAGCTTCCAAAAATCCCCTTTTAGAATCTACCTTTCCAAATCCCTTGAGAAGTTACAAAGTGAAGGCAAGGGAACCAGATGGTAAAGGTAAATCAAAGCTGGGAGACAGAGCAGGAAGAAGGGGAAGAGAAGGAACCATGTAAATGGCTGGCAGAGGTAGCTGAGCCAGTTGGTCTGTGAATTAAAGGTCTGGTCATATTCTCTCTCCACTCCTAGCATAGCCAAGAATGACCTCACCTCTGGGCACCTGCTGTAATTGCCAACTCTGGCTTTGAGTCTCTTCTGTGTCCCTGCACTTCTCCTTCTCCAAGCTCTACTCTATCCCATCACACTCTAGATGTGGGCACAGAAAAGTTAGCTGCAAATAGAATGAAAGGCCTCAGACCCTTTACACTGCCCGTTTGTCCAAATCATTCTCTCTCCCCTTGACTCAGAACTTACGGAAGCACACAGATCCCAAGGCTCAGTGGTACGGTGCTTGCCAATGGTTGATTCTACCGCCCCTTTGCTGTCATTGACCCTTTTATACCCACTATGTCCTCTTCACTCCCCTGGCGAATCAAAACCTCTCTCTTGCTTACACCCTCTTCCTTACTGCCCTTTGTTTACTCTTATTAATTCCCTTGAAGAGTTCTGATAACGGAGAATTCTCAGTTTATTCTGAAACTGTAGCTGATTATTTATGGAGAAAACAACAAATCATATCAACTTATCCCAAATTAAATTCATGCTCATGAACTCAAGTGGGCAGTTGACATACTCAGTGAGCTTGTAATGTTTTTCTAGCCCATTCACCTGGCCATCTAGATGACTGCTTGACTCTCCTCTCTTCTTCCCCCCTTTTCCCTTCCCCTCCCCCCTCTCCCCTCCCCTCCCCTTCTCCTCCTCTCCTCTCTTCTCCTCTCCTCAAACCTC
>NC_022027.1:57346365-57350403 GCF_000317375.1 Microtus ochrogaster | reverse complement strand
GTGAGTGCCTTCTCCATCCTTGGCTAATTTTGGACAAGGTCAGTCTTGAGCTGGCAGTTGTGAGTTGATGGTTGCAATAGTTGTCTTGAGTCTAGAAGACGGTATTTTGCATCCCTTTGCCTCGTCTTCCAGCTCTTGTGCACTTTCTGACTCTTCTTCCAAAATGTTCCCTGACATCTAGAGATGGTAGTCTAAGGGTCTTGCTTAGGGTTAACTCCTAATAGCTGATTATTCTCAGCATTGGGCAGACGCAGGTCTCTGCATTCACTGCCATTAAAGGGTCCATAGTGGTCTTAACCTCCTTTTGATTCCACTTCAACAACTAGTGACTGCTCCAATATGGGACTCCAGTTTTCTGTATCAGATATCTTTAATCATTCTCCTCCTATTATTTTCTCTTCTTCACTCCTTCTCTTCTCTTTCCCTCCCATTTCTCCTCATCCATCTTCTCCTGCCCCTCCTTTCTCTTTCTCTTAGAGGCAGGATCTCATGTGTACTAGGCTGATCTCAAATTCGCTATGAAGTTGAGAATGCCTTGAATTCCTGATCCTCATACCTCCACTTCTGGAGTGCTGGAATTACAAGCACGCGTCGACCATGCCCAGTTTAGGTGGTGATGATGGGAGCCAAATCCAGGGTAAGCATTCCACGAACTAAGCCACGTTCCAAGTCCTTCAAGGTTTTCTTTCTCCCTCATTCTTTTCTTTTTAAAAAACTTCCTTTTTTTTTTTTATTTTATTTATATGACTGTTTTACCTACATATATATATCTATATGTCTGTGCACCAGTTGCGTGCATGGTGCCCTCAAAGGCCAGGGATCACACTGGATTCCTGGAACTGGGGTTACAGATGACTTGTGAGATGCTATGTAGTTGCTGTGAACGGAAACTCTTCCTTTGGGACAGCAGTCAGTGCTCTTAACAGATGAGCCATCCTTCCAATCCCTCACCCCACTCTTTACTTAAACCTACCCTTGTTTCCATCGCTCCATTAAAATGTTACCAATGACTAAATTAGTGGTCAATTCCCAGTTCTTTTGTTGTTGTTGTTGTTTGTTTTTGTTTTTCAAGACAGGGTTTTTCTGTGTAGCCCTGGTTGTCCTGGAACTCACTCTATAAACCTAGCTGGCCTCGAAGTCACAGAGATTGAACTCAAAGAGCTCCTCCACCTGCCTCTGCCTCCTGAGTGCTGGGATTAAAGGCATGTGCCACCACCACCAGGCCAGTTCCCAGTTCTTAATAATAGTATTTGTTCATCTAGAATTGCCATCTCCCTCCTACTAGATCCGAAAATACTGTTATCTCTCTCTCTCTCTCTCTCTCTCTCTCTCTCTCTCTCTATTTCTCTCCCCAAACCCCGCCCTCTCAGAGAATCTCCATTAAAGAAAAGGTGCTAGAAAGTCCAGTTCTGCATTCTTGGCACTTCTGGCTGGTTTGGGATGATCTTTCTGTACACTGTGAATATGTGTTATTCCTCTTACTGGTTAATAATAAAGGCTGTTTGACCCATAGCCAGCAGGATAAGGTTAGGTGGCACAATCAAACTGAGAACTCAGATGAAGAAGGGTGGAGTTGAGGGAGATACCAACCAGCCCCTGAACAAACAGGACAGTATAGAAAATGAGGTAGCAAGCCTTGAGCCACATGAAAAAGCATATACAGAAATATGGGTTAATTTAAATGTAAGGGTTAGCTAGTAATAAGCTTGAGCTATTGACCAACCATTAATACTATTTATATAAGCCTCTGAGTGATTATTTGGAAGCAGCTACATGACAGGGCAGGACAGAGAAACCTCCATTTACATGTGGCAGCTCCTCACCTGAAATTGCAAGTAGCCCACACGCCCAACTAAGCATTCCAACTTTTGACCATACTTGGGCACAAACCCAGCTTAGGTGGACATGTCATCAGGCCTCACCTACAGGCTATACAAGCTCCCTGCTTTAGTTCAGCTGTGTGACTTCTCCTGCCTCGGTCTCTGGGACTGGAGAAATCACACGGGAGTTGTTTTGTTTAAAAACAAAAAACCCAAAAAACTTATTTTCTCAGTTCGGCTTGATTTGGCTTACTGTGTTGGTGGAGAAACCTATTATTGAGATACCAAAAACCTACTAGTACTCTCTCTTCAGAGACACTAGCTTAATCTGGCTTTCAAGGCTCCTCATTTCTTCACTGGCTGCTCCTTCCTAGGCTCTGTTCCTGGCTCATCCATGTCTCCCCGAATTTGCATTATACCCAGGGCTTCATCTCTTTGATTTACATTCCCCCCATTTACAAAAGTAGTCAGTTTGTAAAACCTGACTTTAATGCCGTCTAAAAATGCTTAAAATTCTTGTGCCTCTCTAGTGTGAATGTTTTCCTTTATCCCATACTGATATACATAACCACCTACTCTACACTGCCACTTGACAGCTAGGTATGTGTGTACACAGCTGTAATCAGAGCATTGGGAGCAAGGCAGGAAGATCAGGGGTTCAAGGCCAGCCTGGACTATATGAACTTAGTCCAAAAATAAAAAAAAGTCGGACTGAAACCCCAAACAGACTCCACTTGAATTCAAAATACATAGCTCATATGCAAAATGGAACTCTTGATCTTTTCCTTCTAGTTAACTCTATCTGTGGTCTTCTCCACCCCTCCCTACCCCTGTACCCTTGCCAGGACCCCCCTTAGACATGGTCTATGTAGCACTGGCGTATTGAACCAGCTATGCAAACCAGGCAGGTCTTGAACTCACACAGATATGCCTTCCTCTACCTCACTACTATATCTGGCCTTACCACCTTTCTTCACCAATTGTTTTTATTTTATTTATTTATTTTGAGACGGGGTTTTGTGTAGCCCAGGCTGGCTGGGCTGAGGCTGGTCTTGATCCTCTTATACCTCTTATACCTCCCAAGACTATGATTACAGGCATAGGACACTAAACCTGGCTCTTAGCAGACTTCTCTACATTCAGTGTTATTTATTGCCTGTCTCCCCATCTCCAAAATGTAATAGCCATTAGGGTAGGGACTTTGCCTTCTTTGTCTTTCTGTATACACAGCAAAACAATCTTAACAGCGGCTGGGCACTAAGGCAGTTATTATTGAGGGTTTCCCGCTGTTTCAGAGGACCCAGCTTTGATTCACGGCACCCAAGTCACGCTCAACTCGCTCCAGGTGATCTGTCACCCTCGTTCGGCCTCCATGGGTGATCACACACATGTAACACATAAATAACACAAGTTTAAAATATTAAATAAAACCAGTAGGATTCATTTTTTTTCCTTTTCTCCCCTTCTTCCCTCCCTCTCCTGTCGCTGCCTTAAGTAGCCCAGCTTGGCCTTGAACACCTGATCCTGCTCCGTCTCCCTCGAGCTGGAATTGCAGGTACGAGTCATCTTTATCTTAGAAATTACTGGAGTCAGTGGATAATGTATGTATTTGCAAGCAACAAACACTACCCAGGTTAAAAACCTGTCTCCAGAAACTGGAAACACTAGAAACATAAAGCATAGCATACGAGGAAAAAAATAAAGTAGGAACTGCATCAGATCAACTGCAGTACTCCTTCTAGGGTGGGTCTTTTTCCCTTATTTGGCCATTGGTGTCAAAGAAGGGCGCCACGCCCTGCGTTGTGTAGTCTTAACTGAGTCGCTCTGCCACGTCCCTGGAGGGCTCCTGCCCTCGGAACTGTATTCAACTCACCATTTATTTTTTTAACTTTTAAAATCAGTGGTAGAGGTAAGGAAAACTCGGAAGCTGTTTTGTAAACAATGCAAATTTAAACAGTCGAAATTGTAAAAAAGGAAAAAAAGTTGAAGGTATGCAAAGCCGCGAAGTGGCTGGAAGGTCAAGCAGAGCTGAGCGGGAAGGAGCCCCGTCCTCCCGCAGACACTGGTGGCGGCGTCTCCGAGGCCGTGGGCGCCTCCTTTCCCTGCAGCGGGACCGTAAACGGGTCCCCTAAAAAGCAGCTCCAAGAGTCCTCGGAATTTCAGTGCCACCCGATACAGAGTCCAGAGGGAGCGCGGACCTCAGGGCTCAGCACCGGGA
>NC_022027.1:57344357-57346060 GCF_000317375.1 Microtus ochrogaster | reverse complement strand
GGGCGGCGGCGCTCGGGTCCGCCTCCGACTGCGGCGCGGCGGGGCGATGTGAGTGCCATGGCGAGGAGTCTCTGCACGGGGACCTGGCTGAGGAAACCCCATTACCTCCAGGTAGGCTGGCCGCGGCCCCGCCACGCGCCCTCCTCGGTCCCGCTTCGCCCCGTGTCCCGATCCTCACCCCCGCCTTTCTCGGGCGCCGCCCCGGCTCTGCGCCCCTCCGAGTCCCGGCTCTGGTCCCTCTGCGTGCTCCACCTTTGCTCGTGGGGCGGCCCCCCAGCCCTGCCATCCCCGACTCCGTGTCTCGGGTAGCAAAATGTGGTGTGTCATTCCTCCATATTTCAGAGAATCGTGCATAACCAGTCGTTATGCCAGTGGGTCCCCGAGTCCCCGCCAGCGGCTGCGCCTCGGTGCAGAGCCCCTGGGATTGCTCTTCCCACCCCAACGCTGGTTTAAATGGGAGGGAGGGAGGGAGGGAGGAAGGGATCGGCAAGCCGGATCGAGGCGGTGGGTAGTCGCGTTGGTAAACGGAAAGGGGATCGTGACTGCCGTGCGGCTCTCCAGTCAGCTCCCCGGCCGTGCGAGCGCGGTTCTCAGTCACGTCGTGTGTGCTGTTGGCGTGTTAATTTTTCATGCTTTTTTTCTGTTCCGCTGCCCGCCGTCTTTAGAACCCTACTGCTGCCTTCGTGCTCTGTTTGGTCACCAGGGGGACCTAGTAGACGTCGTGAGTAGTTGATCTCAAAATCCATCACTCCGATGGAAAAACAGCTACAAATCAATGCCTCCCACATTGTCAGCAGTGTTAGGTGTTTCTGCAGGACGCTGCTTGCAGTAAGAGGCCTGAAGGTGTGGGAAAGGTATTTTGGGTCAGCTGGTGGTGCGTCTTTCAAGTATGGAAAAAAAAAAAAGAGTTGAGAAGGAACCATCACAGTCCAAGTAGATCTTACGTTTTCATTTGACGTAAGTCATTACTCTGAAATGAGTGATGTGCTGCAGATTGAAAAGACGATTTGACAGCTCACGGCATTAAGGACATAAGACCGAATGTTCTCTTTGCAGCAGCACCGCCGGAAATAGTTGTGCACTGAGCACCCGTATTAGAACCCAGTTTAGAATTCCACCCTTGCCAGGTGACCATTTATTGTTAAACTGTTTTGGCATATTTAAAATCGTTTATCTTAAACTAAGTAGCTTTCAACTGGGGGGTGCTGATGCATGCCTTTAATCCCAGCACTTAGAGAGGCAGAGGCAGGTGGAATTTGAGGCCATCCTGGTCTACAGAGCAAGTTCCAGGACAGCCAGGGCTACACAGAGAAACCCTGTCTCCAAAAACAAAACAAAAAACAAAAAAGCAAAAACAAACAGAAAAACCACCTAGCTTTCTATTATTAGGTTTTTGGGGTTTGCTAGAGTTTTAGACTTTGTTTTGACTCTGAATGCTTTCCACAGATGTGAACACAAACACTCCTTGATACCGTAACACGCGGTTTTTCTGATTTGGTTGAGGCTCAGAGGCACCTAGGTCCAATTCTCAGCGCCACACACTCACACACACACACACACACACACACACCATACACACCACCCACACACCACACACCCACACACCCACACATACACCACACACACCACACACACACACACCACACACACACACACACACCACACACACCACACATACACCACACACACCACACATACACACA
>NC_022027.1:57338476-57344163 GCF_000317375.1 Microtus ochrogaster | reverse complement strand
CACACACACACACACCACACACAGCACACACACACACCACACACCACACACACACACACACACACACAAGTTTTAAAAATATCTGTGCCTTCCATTAATGAAAGAGTTTCTAGCATCGTTGTCAGTCATCAAATTAGGGTAAGCTTGTGAGTGGGCCTTAAATACCAGCACTTGGGAGGCAGATCTCTGAGTTCTAGGCCAGCCTGGTCTACATAGCAATTTCTAGGCTAGCCAATGAGAGAGAAAGAGAAACCTTGTCTCAAAAAAAATTAAGTTAAACTCAAGATTTCTTTTTAAAGACAAATTCTCATGTAGCCGAGATTGGCTTAGAATTTGGCAGGTAGCCAAGGTTGACCTTGAATGTCTGATCCTCCTGCTCCATTACACTTTGTGTGACTACAAGAATGTAGCAGTCATAACCTGAGGGACCACCTTCCTGGCTTTTTGTTTTGTTTTGTTTTGTTTTCCCAGAGGGTTTCTCTGTGTGTCTCTGGCTGTCTTGGAACTCATTCTGTAGACCAGGTTGCCCTCAAACTCATATCTGCTTGCCTCTGCCTCCCCAGACTGGGATTAAAGGCTTGCTGTGTGCTCCACTGCCTGGCCACCTCCTTGTGTTTTTGATACAGTCTCTCTGGTAGAACTCTCCAAATAGGCTAGGCTGGCTGACTGGCTGGTCAGTGAGCCTAGGGATCCTCCTGTCTCCATCTAACCAGCCCTGGGATTACAAGGGTGCAGGTGCTGGGGACCAAGTTCAGTTCCTCATGTGTGAGCAGCAAGGCCTTTACAGTCTGAGGTAGCTCCATACCCTCAGTTTCTTCTTTTTCTTCTACTTCTTCTAAATCGCACATTATCCCTAGCAGTGTATAACTGGATTTGATTTGTCACGGAGAGGGTTTATTGTGCATTCTCTTTTGTCTGTTTGGTTTTTGAGACAGGGTTTCTCTGTGTAACAGCCCTGCCTGTCCTGGAACTTGCTTCGTAGACAGCACTGGCCTCTGACTCACAGAGAGCCACCTGCCTCTGCCTCCCAAGTGCTGGGATTAAAGACATGTGCCACCACACCCGGCTAGCAATTTTTCTTTAAAATTCATTTTTCACAATGTATTTTGATCATGTTTCTCCCCTTCCCCAATTCCTCCCAGATCCTCCCCATCTCTCTATCCACCCAACTTTATGTTCTTTCTCTTTCAAAAAAAAAATCCTCAAAACAAAAAAACTATTAAGACAAAAATGACAAAACAAAGCAAAATGAAGACATTTATTTTGATTTATATGTATAAATGTCTTGCCGGCAGTGTGTGTTCCTGTTGCCTGTGGAGGATCGAGGAAGGCGTCATAGCCACTGGAACTGGAGTTATGGGGAGTTGTGAGCCAATATGAGGGTTCTGGGAACTAATCCTGGGTCCTTTGTGCAAGAGCAGCAAGCGATTTTACCTGCTGAGCCTTGTCTCCAGCCCTTTCCCCATAATTTAGGAGGGGAAACTTAATCATTTGACTTATCAAAGAGCTTCACTCACAGAATTTCCATTAGCCCTGATGTCACTGTGGTAGTTGTGGCCTCCTCTGGAAAATTCATCATCTTGAGCTAGTTAAAAACAAAACAGTAATTAAATTTCCTACCTTCCCCCCAAAGCTTAGTATTTTGCAATTAATGTTATAGTTTCTGCAGACGATTACACTGTAACAGGAGTCTGACTACCAGCTAGGGTGTTCATCTTCGCTGATACAGCCAAGAGATTCCACTGTATCCAAAGAAAAGAACTTTGGTGCTGTAATCATGTAGTGAGATGCTGTTTAGCAGTAAAGACTGTAATAGATTAGTGTTTTCTTAGGGTTGGGTGAAAATAAAGACTGACTACTAATGGGTAGGCTTTTAAAAAAAATAAATAAATTCTGTAGTATGTGAATTTAAAGGAGTAAATTCTGTAGTATGTGAATTTAAAGGAGTAAATTCTGTAGTATGCGAATGATAGTTCAGCAAGACAGAAAAGAAGGATGAGAGGAAGTGGAAAGGAAAGCGATCCACTGAGTTAGTCCTGCGGACACTGGCCTCGTGTCTCCCCCCTTGCCACATTGTTCACCAGTGCCAGACTTTGGGTGCCAAGGCAGCAGTGCAAGGGCGCCGTACAGCCTCTGTGTGTAAGTTAGCCGACAGTCGTGTACCTGAGCACAAGCTTTCCAACGTCAAGGCATCATTCTCAGAGTGAGCTAATGTGTGACATCTTCTGCCACTGTTTTGATGGGAAATTACCCCGGAAATAACACTTTCTGTGTATGCCAAGTGTTGTAGCATACTGAAGAGTTAGACTCTTGACTCTTGGCGCAGAAACTTGCTCTGTCAACCAGCTTAAATAAAACATTCTGAGTTGGTATTTCTCTTTCATTTACTGTTATGGCACGCACATCTCAGGACCTGCTGGCTGTGGTAACTCTTCATTGCACCTGCTAGCAGTGTGGGTTTTACAAATTGGTATCTATTTTTGTTTGAGGTTTACTCCAATGGAGTAAACCTGTAATTTTTTGGCTTTGGGGTAAGGACGATAGCAAAACAGCCCTATAATTTGTTGGCTTTAGTTTGGAATACCTGTTTTCTTCTGTCCTTAAGTTCTGGAAGAGTGAAAGTTAAGATAGTTTGGGACTGCTGGTTGGATTAAAGATGGTGGCTCACATCTTTAATCCCAGCCCTCGCAAGGCAGAGGCAGGCCTGGTCTACAGAGTGAGTTCCACGACAGCCAGGGCTACACAGTGAAACCCTGTCTTGAAACACCCCCCCCCCCGAAAAAAAGGCAGCTTGACGTAATTTAATATGCTTAGGTTATACCCATTCTCCATCCCAGTCATTCTGCTCATATTCTGGAACATGGAAAAAATTGTGCAATTCTAATGAAATTTGAAGTCTAAGACTTCTTCTTTTGAAGATTTTCAAGAGCTTTAGGTAGAAGTTTTAAATTTTGAGACATTGTCTCCAAAATGACTGCCCTGGTGCTTTTAGTATGTCTTCAGTCAGGGCTGTCATGAACTAATGGACAAACATTTTTTGTTTTGCTTACTCTTGGAGAGAGTCTCCTGGAACTCCCTATATGCACCAGGGTGGCCTTGAACTTGTGGCAGTCCTCCTGGTGCTGGGATTATAGGTACACACCAACACAGCAGACAATGGCCTGCTCTAATTGGTACTTACTCAACAGTTCTTTTGTTGTTTGTTTTTGTTTGAGACAGAATTGTGTGTTGCCTGTCCTTGGTCTTCTTCCCTTACTTCCCAAGCGTTGGTATTATAAGTATGTCATCTATCATCTAAACTTTCAGATACCTGGACATTCGACTTATGCTAGCCCTGTTTTTCAAATGCTTTGTTTCTTTGTGTCTTAATATGGGTATTTTGGAGAATTTAGTTCAGGGAGAGTTACTGACATATCAGTGGTAGCTGTAACAGTATTCACAAATGCTAGAGCAAGAGTAATATGGTCTCCAGAAACTTCTGACTCAGAGGGCACTTAGAGTAGGTAGCTCTGTATTCCCAAAAGTTGGTAGAAGGAGAAGCCGGTGCACTGACCTTTGCCTGAAATTAAATCTCTAGAACTATTATTAGCTCCAAAGTTGCATGTGGCACAGAGACCATCCATGACCAGTAATGCTTTAAATTTAAGTGTGTGCCTGCAGCTCCAGGATTTCGGAGGCTGAGGAAGAAGATTGATAGTTGTAATATATCCTGGGCTACCTAGTGAAACACTGTCTCAAAAAATATCAAAATGAAACCAAAACCAAATTTAAGTATGGGGTGGCATGTAGTCATTTGATATTACAATGCTTCTTGAGAACCTTGAAGAAATGATAAATTTTCTAGCAGATCCCATCCTTACCAACTTAAAAGCTATTTTATTTTTATGTGTACTGGTGTTTTTTGTTTTGTTTTGTTTTTGTTTTTCGAGACAGGGTTTCTCTGTGGTTTTGGAGCCTGTACTGGAACTAGCTCTTGTAGACCAGGCTGGTCTCGAACTCACAGAGATCCACCTGCTTCTGGCTCCCAAGTGCTGGGATCAAAGGTGTGCGCCACCACCACCCGGCTATACTGGTGTTTTGTGTCTAGTGTCCGTGGAGGCCAGAAGAGGGTGTTGGATCTCCTGGAACTGGAGTTAGGGATTGTTGTTAGCCATTTGGGTGCTGGGAATTGAACGTAGATCCTTTGGGAAAAAAATAGTCAGTATTCTTAGCTGCTGAGCCATCTCTCCATTTCTCATAATACTTTTTGTTTGTTTGTTGATATGTGTGTTTCTTTTGAGACAGTTTTCATATCCAGCCCTTGCTGTCCTGAAACCCACTGTGTTGTCTAGGCTGGCCTTGTACTCACAGAGATCAGCCTGCTTCTGCCTCCTGTGCTGGTATAAAGGTGTGCAGCACAACATACAGCAACCTAAATATTTTTAAATGTACTCTTTGTGCCTTGGGTGTGTCAGATCTCAACTTTCTCATCTTGCAAAGTTGAACTGCTCCCCATTTCCTTCTAGCTCCGTACCCCACCCTCGTCCTTGGTAACCACATCCTTTTTTCTGTTTCTATTAGTTTGACGCTCTTAAATACCTCGTGTAAATAGAACCCTGCAGTATTTTTCCACCCGTTATCTCCCCTCCTTTTCTCTCTTGTTTCTCTCTTCCATCTCCTTCCTTGCCTCTGTCTCTCCTCTTTTCCTCCCCATCCGTCTTTGCTCCCTCTCTCTCCCATCTTCCCCTCAAGTCTCACTGTAATGCCTAGACTTGTCTCAAGGTCTTTGTCCTTCTACCTCCTGACTATTAATGATAATAATTATTCTTAATTTTAAGTTCTATTTTTTTAGAGTTTCATACATATATGCGACGAAATATGGTCACATCTGCCTCCTACCCCCATTTCCTCCTCCAGCTCCTCTCATATTTTCCCCAACATGGTCCCAGCCCAACTTTTTCTTTTTTTATGACCCAATAAATTCAGTTGCTGTTGCCCATATGTGCATGGGGTATGGGGCCTTCCACTGAAGCCTGGCAACCTCCCAATGCCCACTTCCTCAGAATAGAATGAGTAGCTCCTCAGTAAGAGTTGGGACCTGTAGATGTGTACCCTGTCTGTGATGGGAATGCGATCGGCTTGCTCTTGTTCAGGGCTTGCACAGGGAACTGCAGCTGCCTGAGCTCATGTATGCCGTGGCCTTGTCGTGTCCAGAGTCTGCGTTCCAAACGCTCCTCCCATCCTCCAGATCTTACTTCCTTTCACCCCTTCTTCTGCATGTTCCCCAAACCTTGCTGGCAATAGGGTTGATATAGATGTCCCAGTTAGGACCGAGCAGCTCAGTCTCTTATCCACAGCACTTGGATCAGTTACGCATCTCTTCATTGTCTGCTCTCTACTGCAAAAAGCAGCTTCTCTGACCATGGCTGAGAGCAGCCCAGGTCTGTTGGCACGAGAAACTGGGAAAAATGGGATGATTGTAGAAGGTGTGTGTGTGTGTGTGTGTGTGTGTGTGTGTGTGTGTGTGTGTTTGTATGTGTGTATATGTGGTACTCGTGCTTGAACCCAGGACTTTACACATGGTATGAAAATTCTACTAGTAATAACGGCAGCCGCAGCCGGGTGTGGTGGAGCACATCTTTATCCCAGCCCTCAGATGGCAGAGGAGGGGAACCTATTAGTAATAACTGCAGGCGCAGCCGGGTGTG
>NC_022027.1:57334902-57337896 GCF_000317375.1 Microtus ochrogaster | reverse complement strand
AAAAAAAAAAAAATTAATATTTTAGTTAGCACATAGAATAAAAGGTTTCACTGTGACATTTTAATCTTACTTATGTGTAATTGTACTTTGTTTATATCCTTGCCTCCACCACCCTTTTTTATTTCTTCCCTCTTTCTTTTCCACGAATGTTACTTTTGCTTTTGTGTGTGTGTGTGTGTGTGTTCTGTAATCTGAATATGGGAAAAAATGTGCACTGCTTGGTCTCTCTTCCACTGTAGTCCCCCCCTTTCTCCAACCCCTTCCTCCCTCTTAACCATGTTCACAGCCTACATGTGATGAATCTTCATACTATTCTTCATAGTGGCTGTATCTTTTACAATCCTGCAGCAGTGTGCAAGGGTACCAGCTTTCCCACACTCTCTTTAGTCGTAGCCGTCCTAGTGGGAGTAGGTGATAGCTCATTCTGATGTTGTTTCCCTCATGATGAGAAATGTTCAGCATCTTCTGTTTGCAGACCGTTTGTGTGTCTTTTCAGAGGAGTGGTTCCTTCTCGATCGATCACTTCAGTTTGATGTTTTTTAGTGGGTTATGTGTTACTGTAAGTATATACCTCTTTGCTAATAACAGAGTAACTATACCTCAGGACGTTTCCTAGAGAAGGACTTTGGATGTGCTTACACCTTCTGCATGAGTTAGTGCGCGGACAGAACAAGTCTATCAATAGGTTATTAGATCTCACTGTTAGTGTGAGTTAGTGTGTGGACAGAACAAGTCTGTTAATAGTTATTAGAGCTCACCGTTAGTGCCACATTTCACTCCCTACTCTGTTTTCCTTGAAAATCAGGCAGGTGGATCTCTGAGTTTGAGGCCAGCCTGGTCTACAGAGTGAGTTCCAGCATAGCCAGGGATACACAGAGAAACCCTGTCTTAGAAAACCAAAAAATGAGAAAGAAGGAAAAAAAGGAAGGAAGAAAAATCAGAGCTTCTTGGCAACACGCCAGCCTACAGACCCTTGCTTGAGGCTAATTTTATTTTTATTTATATTCAATTTTTCTTAAAATTTATTTATTTTTATTTTATGTGCATTGGTGTTTTGCCTGCAGGTGAGTCTGTGTGAGAGTGTCAGATCTTGGAGTTACAGACAGTTGTTAGTTGTCGTGTGGGTGTTGGGATTTGAACCCAGGTCCTTGGGAGATCACTCAATCAATACCCTTAACCCCTCAGCCATCTCTTCAGCCCTATATTTAATTATTTCTAAGACAGGGTTTCACTATTCTGTAGCTCTGGCTGTTCTAGAACTCACTATGTAGGCCAGGCTGACCCTCTGAGATTAAGACAATGCACTACCATCTAGCTGACTGTGGTGGCACATGATTTTAGTACTAGCATTTGGGAGGCAGAGGCAGGCAGATCTCTGAGTAGAAGACCAGCATAATCTGCATAGTGAGTTCCAGGATAGCCAAGGATATGTAGAGAGACCCTGTCTCAAAACAAAACAAAGAAACAAACAAAACAATGTACCGCCAAACCTGGCTAAGAGCAATGTTTTTAATGTCAGTGTCACTGAAATTTTGGACTAATTTTTTTTGTGTGCAGAATTCTGTACTGTAGAATATTTAGCAACAAATTGGCGCACCAATGTGGTGGACTAAATCCATGTAAAACCTAAGAGGACTTGAAAAGGAACTCTAGACAGTTAATACAGTTTCCATGTGATTATTTCAGGGCTAAGTGGCCGGGAACCAACATGTGGCCCTCGCCCTCCAACACTAGTCTCTCTGTATTAGCTAGCTTTCTATTGCTGTGATACAAACACCATAACCGCGGCAGCTAATAGACAAAAGGGCTTGGGGGCTTAAAGTTTCGAGGGAAATAGGAGTCCATCACCATTATAGTGGGGAACATGGCAGCAGGCAGGCCTGGTGGCAGAACAGCGGAGACCTCACATATCATGGAGAGAGTGAACTCAAAATGGCAAAGGTCTTCAAGCTTTCAAGCCCACTCCCAGTGACATACTTCTAGTAAGACCACACCACCTAAGCCTCCCCAAACAGGTCAACCAAAAGCCAGGCATTCAAATGCCAGAGACAGACGAATATATCCATCATTCAAGCCACATCTCTCAAGGCCCAGGCTGGCCTTGAAGTTGCTGTGTAACAGATGATGGCCTTGAACTTCTGACCCTGCCTCTACCTCTCTGGATTTGCTGGGTCTGCACATGGTTTACGAGGCACTAGGGACTGAACCTTAGATCTCATGCCTGCTAGGCGAGCATTCAATTGAGCTGCATTCCCAGCCCCATGAGCAAGCACATTTGTAGTCTTTTATGGAAATGTGTTTGTGTCCCAGGGTTCCTATAACCAGTCACCACGATAGCCGCTGAAACAAAGTTCAGTCATTTGTACCCTGATTTCAGTTCTGTAGGTCACATGTCTGGGCATAGTCACTTGACTTTTTGCTCCAGGTTTCACAAGGATGGAGTCAAGATCTCTAGGCCTGTTTTTTTTTCCCAAAGTTCTAAGAATAAGTTGGTTTTCAGACTCCTTTAGCGTGTTGTCAGAATTTATTTCCATGTAGTCGTGGGACCTAGGTCCCCAGTCGTCCCTGGTGGCTGCTGGGTAGTTCTTCTTTTCTTTTCCATGTTTTTTTTCTTTTTTCATTTACATACCAATCCTAGAGTTCCCCCTTTCTCCTCTCCTTCCGTTCCCCCCACCCTACCCCCATCTGCTTCTCACAGAGGGTAAGGCCTCCCCTGGGAAGTCAGCTAATTCTGTTCCATCACTTTATTAAGGCAGGACCAAGGCCCTCAGTCTCTCTCTCTCTCTCTCTCTCTCTCTCTCTCTCTCTCTCTCTCTCTCTCTCTTTCTCTCTAAGCTACTCAACCTTAGTTAGGCCCTGATCCAGGCAGACTGAGGTAACTCCTGTACAATGTTACTCTAAGCCTTGGTCTCAATATGATTTTGCCTTAAATGTCCTGTTTGACCAGGTTTGCTCTTCCTCCACAAATCTCTCTCTCTCTTTCTCTCCTCTCTC
>NC_022027.1:57326198-57334802 GCF_000317375.1 Microtus ochrogaster | reverse complement strand
CCGTGCCTAGGCTGAACAGGGTATCTCTCCATTGAGAGTGGGCTCCACAAAGTAGTTCATACACTGTGGTTAGATCTTGGTCCCACTGCCAGTGGTCTCAGACTGCCCAAGCCACACCTTTGTCACCTGCATTCAGGGGGCCTAGTGCAGGTTCCCCAGCTGTCAGTCCAGAGCCAGTGAGCTCCCACTAGCTCAGGTTAGCTGATTCTGTGGGTTTCCCCTTATTTCATATCATTGTTCCTGCTTCTCTTCAGTGTACTCCGATTGTACTGGGTGGAGGTTCTTATACTCTGCAGCCATGGGTCTCTCATCTCCAAGCTCAGCAGCAGTGGTGGCGCACTGTTTCGGGTGTCTTCTGTCTCCCTTTTCAGCTCGCTCACTCTTCTGCTGTTCTCCTCTGCTTCCAAGGTTTGTATTGCTACATTAAGTCCATCAGGATACTTTCTTTCAAAGTCTTCTGATTAGAAACTTCTGTAGCTAGAATAATAAAAACCCAGAGACAGAAATTGGGGTTCAACCCGAAAACCAGAAAAACAAAGCAGCCAGCCACTAGAGAAGTCTTCCCCCTACCAAGGCTGGGTGGCTGCAGACTAAGCAGACTAAGCATGTCTCTCCTCCCATTTTATATTCCCTCTAGTGCTGGTATTAAAGGTGTGAGCCACCACCACTTGGATTTGTTTCTGCACTGACCTCGAGTAATCCAGGGTGGCCTTGAACTCACAGAGATCCGGGGCCTCTGTCTCCTAAATCCTGGGATTAAAGGTGTGTATCACCATTTCCTGATCTCTAGTGGCTTTTGCTTTGTCTCTCGTCTTCAGGAAAAGATTTATTTATCAAAATACAAATAATATATCACCACAAACCAGTTCATCTGTAGAGTCCTTCTGCAGGAGGTCCTAGTTAGTGTTTGATTGACTAGCCAAGGAGGGGGAATCCTGGAGGACATTTTTGGAATTCTTTTCTGCGAGAGAAAGTGTGACTGAATTCTAACCATTTAAACAAAAACATGCATTTCTCCAAATGTTTCTTTCCCAGTAGTGTTAGATTTACTGTAGTAGCAGGACTAGGGACGCAGCTCTGCGGTTGGGTGCCTGCTGGTCGTGTACAAGGTCCTGTTCCCTGCAGCCTGGGGAATGGTAGTACCAAAGATTTGAGAGGAGAGCTATGCATTGTGCAACGCTGTTCACGATCACTAAGTTGTGCAATCAACCTGGATGCCAGCAACAGAGATATGGATAAGAAGAAATTCAGTATGTGTACACTGATTTTGTGTACAGCCATAAAGAAGAACGAAGTCAGCCAGGTGTTGTGGCACAGGCCTTTAGTCCCAGCACTGGGGAGGCAGAGGCAGGAGGATCCGAGGTTAAGGCCAGCCTGACTTACAGTGTGAGTTCCAGGACAGCATGGCCTATACAGAGAATCATTGTTTCCAAAAACAAATTGAAGAAGAGAAGGAGGAGAAAAAGAAGAAGGAAAAGGAAGAAAGAAAGAAAAAGATGGAAGAGGAAGAAAGAAAGAAAAAGAAGAACTACCAAGTCATCTTGCTTGCAGGAAAATGGGTGCAAGTGGAGATCGTCACGTTCGGTGAACCAAGACAATCTCAAGAAGTCAAATGTTGATTTCTTTCTCTAATTTGTGGTTCCTAGATCTTACATATGCATGTATAGTTTTAAAAGGGGGGAAAGCTATGTTTATTGACCTGGAAATTGCTATGGAAAAAACTTGGGGTATTTATTACAAGAGGAGAAATGCAAATACCGAATTTGGAAACTCCTGTTTTTACAGTAGTAAAGTAGTCAGGGCTCAAGTCTTTTGTATGCATGCAAACTAAATAACACACGAATGCATCCTAGCCTTTTGTCTTCTGCTGGCTGCCTACTACAGTGGCCTATCTGCCAGCTCAGAGCCATCCTCCCCACACCTTGCTTCAGCATCGTCTTCCCCAAGCTGGGCCTGCCTTCTTCATACTCATTCTTCCATTCTGTGGAGAGCTTGGCCTTGTATTCCTGCCACTTCCTGCCAGACACGTTTGTTCCAGCAGCCTTGAGATACTTGACTTTTCCAAACATCTCATGTCTACCCTATCTTTTCCTCTTTGTTTTAATTTTTTTTTTTTATTTTGCAGTGCTGTGGCTTGAACCCAAAGCCTGTGCACGCTAGACCAGGGATCTGTCACGCTATCACATAGCACTCCCCAGTTCTGCCAGTTCCTCTTGGCCCTGTAGTGCTCTGCCTCCTGAGCCTTGACACCTGCTTATCTGTTTTATTCTCGCTCATCTCTTAAGTCTCAATTCAAAGAGGCAGCTAATTCCTTCAGGTGTTAGCTCCTCTCTTGTTGTGCCAGGCTCTAAACAGATGATAGCCAGCCCCTGTGTCTCTCACATACTGAAGCACCATCAGGGATTTCTTGTCTTTTATCAACGTTGTGAGCTCCTTGAGAGCTGAGATGTCAGTTTCTGCTCTTTGTCCCTTAGGTCTGACTCAGAGCAGGGGGCCTGGTAAATGTGGAGTGCAGTGGATCTGCTTAGATGTTTATAGATTGGCGAGTGGAACAAGGGTTTTATTTGTTCATTTGCTTGTTTGAGAAAGGGTCTTGTTGTGTGTACACCAGGCTGGCTGGAACTCTCCTGCTTCAGCCTCTTGGTGCTGGGATCACACACACGTATCACTACAGCTGGCTCAAGATACAGAGTTTTATGGAACTGATACATTAATTCCTTATGTCAAAAAATATATATATAGTAAGTAAAAGTGCATGGCTGATCATGTCGTCCAAGCTGTAAGTGCTTCCTTCCGCTTCTGTCTGATCTGATTTACTCCGAAAGCCTTTATCTCTCTTGTCTGGTAACTACACCTCTAACTTCTAACTGTGTCTCTAAAGAATAGTGTATATATCCTAGGAGCTACCTAAAATGATGGGTGTGGTTACTGGAAGAAATTAATAAAATATATAATAAAGAAAATTTCAAGTATTTTTGTTATGGTAGCTGATTTTCTGTATTATTTTATTAATTTGTGGGGTTTTTCCTTTTTTTAAAAGCTGGATGTAGCCCTAGCCTTGGTAGTCCTAGCATCTTCTATGTATATCATACTGGCCTTTAGCTCACAGACTTCCACTGTATTCATATAAACAATGCTATTGAATTTTAACTTTTTATTATATTTTTATTCATATATACTTGTGTGTATGTATGTGTGTGGCTGCATACATTCCGTAGCTGAGATATGGAAATCAAATTGTTGCAGGGTTTATTTTTCCCCTCTACTATATGAATTCAGAGACTCAAACTTAGGTTATCAGGCATGGTGGCAGGCGCGTTTACCCGTTGAACCATCTCATCAACCAAGAAACTTTTATTAAATTCAGTGGGGCACAAAAATAAAGAAACATTAAACATATCTGAAAGGTAGCAGGGGGACTTCAGAAGAAGGGGCTTGGAAGGTAACAGTGGGGAAATGATCAAAGTATGCAGATGATCAAAGAAACATAATACAAATTATCCTCTGTCTGAAATTGTGAAAAATAATATGGAAAATAAATGGTATTATATTTTTACGGGATGTTACTTTTCCATGAAATAAAACTTCCCTCATAAACCTGAGACCCATAGACTAAAGCTTGAAGTAGTCTCCTGAGGTAATGGACCTTAACGGTCCCATTATTAGGACTTTTTTTCCTTCCTGGAGAACCTCACATATCTACACCACTAAGAAAAAAAAATATGGCATTTGCAAATTCCCTAGATTTGGTTGCTTTTCAACATTTCTGTTAAAGAATAATGATTTAAAACTAAACACATGTTTTGTTTGAGAGCATCACAGCTCTTCTTCCCTGAGGTTTCTTTTTGCATGATTGCCTGGTTACACTCAACTGTAGGTACAGACATTTTTTTCCTTTTATCTGCCCCTAATGTCAAGTGAACTGGGCTAGTTGACAAACATCAAACCACTTGAATTATGACAATGACTCTCACCTCCAGAGAGAGTGCATCCAAAGGGAGAGCTGGGTTTCGGTTGATATTGTATATATTTTAAAAAGGCAAAGTAAATGGTCCTAGCATACTGCAGTTTGTGTCTTGAGACCCAACATAATCAACGTTTGTCCTGGCCTAAGATGAAAGACATGTCCAGTTTTAGAATTCCCTAAAATGCGGCTCTATAAATGCTACTCAGTGCAGACCTAGTTCGTATGCTGAGATTGTGATTCTTCTCTCTAGGGTTGGGGTGATGACCCTTGGGCTCCCAAGCTTCCAACATTAATAGCAACTGCATACTCTTCTCTCGTCTACCATGAGTTCTTCATAACCAGGGCACTGGCTGTACTTGGGCATGGAGTGGGGTTTGGTTTTCGTTCTTTTTAAAATGAACAAAAAACAAGGCATTACTTTGTAGTTCAGGCTGGCCTGGAACTGATGAATATAGCCCAGGCTGGTCTCAGACTGGTGACAGTCCTGCCTCAGCCTCCTGAGTGCTGAGATTAAAGGAGTGCATCACTATATCCAACTTCTTTCCTTAGAAACAAATCCCTTACCTATGCTGCAGGCTGCACTCTTTTTGCTACCCAGCTCTGTCCTCTTTCAGTGAACTCAGTAAGTACAAATTTTTTTCTAGGTGTTTCCTAGTTGCCTTAATTTATCTATCCTCCCTCTCTCCTTCCCTCCCTCTCTCTCTCCCTCTCCTTCCCTCCCTGCCTCCCTCCCTCCCTCCCTGGCACAACATGCCTTTGTCACGTGTGTGTGCGTGTGCATGCATGCTCAGGTGGTCAGGCCTGCGTGGAAAGTGCTTTTATCCCCTGAGCCATCTGCACAGCCAGGCCTTGGACTCCTCAGCCTCCTCTCCTGCTGTCACCTTTGCACGCATGCACGCGTGCTTGCATGCGTGTGTGCGTATGTGTGTGTGTGCGTGTGTGATGGAGGAATGTCATTGGTTAATTAAATAAAGAAGCTGCTTGCCCTGATAGGTTAAAACGTAAGGTGGGAGGAGTAAACAGAGCAGAATGCTGGGAGGAAGAGGAAGTGAGGCAGACGCCTCAGAGAGACACGATGCTCCACTCTTGTGGGCAGAGGCGAGAGCTCTGCTCTCTGAGGCACACGCGATGAAGCTCCGACCCAGGATGGACGTAGGCTAGAATCTTCCCGGTAAGCACACCTTGGGGTGAGATACACATGATTGGAAATGGGTTAGTCCAGGTGCGAGAGTTAGCCCAGAAAAGGGCTAGAGCTAAAGAGCCAAGCAGTGTTTAAATGAATACAGTTTGTGTGTTGTTATTTCAGGGCATAAGCTAGCCAGGCGGCCGGGGTGCCTGGGACGCAGCCCCACCGCACCTATTACAACACGTGTGCGTGCGCGCGCGCGTGTGTGTGTGTGTGTGTGTGTGTGTGTGTGTGTGTGTGTGTATCAGCATGTCCTGGGACTCTAACAAGCTGTGCATGCGTGCCAAGAGAGTGCCTAACCAGTTGAGCTGAATTCCCAGCCTCACCTCTGTGTGCCCATTTTATATATATGTATGTATATGTGTGTATGTATCAGCATGTCCTGGGACTCTAACCAGCTGTGCATGCATGTGGAGAGAGAGTGCCTAACCAGCTGAGCTGAATTCTCAGGCCTCTCATTGTTTTTAATGTATTTCGAGATCATCTGTTCACTTTCCTTATTTTTCTAAATGTTTCTGAAATTCCAAGTATTTAAAAATTGTTTTAAATGGGTTCTTCCAAATTTATTTTTCTTGGTTGGAGTGCTGGGGATTGAACCCAGGGAGTCAGTGCCACTGAGCTACATTCCCAGCCCTGTTCTTTGTTGTGGATTTTCCTCTTTAGCACCTTGTCTATCCTTCTTCCTGTCCTCCCACCAGCGCTCCTTTGCTCTGCCTCTGCTGAAGACCACAGCTAAGGTTTGCTAGGCAAGTGTTCTACTGAGTATTTTCACAGCTTTCAAAGGAGTTTTAAAGAATGTTTTACTAAAAACTATTTTGATGTGTGTTTATTTTCCATGTGTGTTTTCTTGGCTCTGGATTACCTGCTGATCTTTGGTTGTCTCAGAAAGGACTGGGTAACTGGTGTGGTAGAAGTTGTTCTGTTTCTTCACTAGACTCCTGACTTGTGTGGTTGAGTCTCCTCCTGAGCCAGAATGTAGTGGCTGTTGCTTTGCTCTGTGGTCCTGGCCCCTTGTGTCGGAGCACTTTCTTCTGGTTCTCCTGCACCCACATAGAAGCTTTGGCTTTCTCAGGTTGCTCTTTCCCTCAGAATTCCAATGTTTCTCTTCTTTCCATTTTGGTTTTTAGAAACAAGCTATCACACGGTAGCCCGGAATGGCCTGGTATTTACTATGTAGTCCAGGCTGGTCTCAATCTCTCAGAAAATACCGTCTCTGCTGAGTGCTGGAGCTACAGGCATGTATTACCAGGCCCAGCCAGAAATCTGGTTTTTGTTTTTGTTTTTTGGCTGACCTCTATTGAGTCAGGGAAGTGATCAGCCTGCCAACAGCAAGGTCCAGGTCCAGCTCCTCAAATGGCCCTGCTGTTATCAGACTCTCTTGCTCACCCTGTCATTGTCCTGCTGGTTGGCACAAGCCCAGCACCCTCAGGTGTCCTGAAGGGCCAGGCTGGCTCTCTGGACTCCTTCAGGCTCTCCACATGCAGTTTGGCTTCCAGTTCCTGCAGGCTGTCTGATGGATTGTTCTGGGATAGGGCTCTCTCTGCCTTGCTCCTTCATCCATCAGCCGAGTTATGTTTGCCTTTTGAATTCTACCATTTCATTAGATCTTTTATACAAGTGAATGTCCTACTTTCTCTTTAATGTTAGTAGTTTATTGCTTCTTTTGCTTATTTGAATATAGTTTGGCAAGCTGTGTAAATAGCAAACATATATCTTCAGTCTAATGTCTTGATTTAAAAGTCCTGATGTGAATTTTAATCTTCCTGTTCGAATTTTAATTTACCTGCCCTATTTATCCTCATGCCTGCAGTGTGTTTGTTACAGGGTTAGTGAGTTATTTCAATAACATAAGGCAAGAGAATTAGAGTAAATGGCCTTAAATTGCATCAGACTGGAAAGCCTCTGCAGGGCAAAGGAAGCAGTCACTGGGATGAAGTGACAACCTAAAGCACAGAAGAAAATATTGGTAAAGTGCACATCTTGAAAGGGATTAGACCCAGAACAGTTAAGGAACTTGGAAAAACTTGATAGCTAGGGGGCTGGGGAGATGGCTCAATGTACTTGTCTGATGGCTGAGTTCAGATCCCCAGCCCCACATTAAAGCTAGGGTGGCAGTGTGCATCTCCAGCCCCTTCCTGCTCGGGGAGGTGGCAGTGGAGGAGACAGCTGGGGGTTCACTGGAAAACAGGTCTAACTGAGACTGTGAGCTTCAGGCTCAGTGAGAGACGCTGACTAAAAACGGTGGGGATTGATAGGGAGACACAGATGTCACATCAGCCTCTGTTCCAGCTGTGCATCACGAGCGTGCACACACATGTCCTCTCTCCTTCTTCACCCCCTCCTCCTCTCCTTAATATAACTCATTATAACTTAAATAACCCAATAAATCTAAAAGAATATGTGCAGATGTTCCACAGGTGTAGGGAAGATGCTCCATGTAACTAAATGTGACGGTTAATACTAATGTCAACTTGGCAAGAGTCTGTAAGGAGTTTTCTAGATGGGTTAATTGAGGTGAGAAAGTTTCTATGTGAGCAACACCATTCCATGCACAGGGCCCTAGACTGGATATAAAACAGAAAGGAGAATGTGAACTCGGCACCAGCATTCCCTTTCTCTGCCTTCTATTTGTGGACACAATGTGATTAACTCCTTCAGCCTTCTCTGCATGGTGGACTACCCTCAGACTGAAGGCTAAAATAACCCTCTCCTCAAGTTGGGTATTTGCTGTGGGATAATGCTCCTGTACACTGTAAAGATTTGTCACTCATATTGATTTAAAAAAACAACAAATAACAAACAACAACAACAACAACAAAACCCGCTGATTGGTCAGTAGGCAGGCAGGAAGTATAGGTGGGGCAGACAGACTAGGAGAATTCTGGGAAAAGGAAAGCCAGATGCAGAGGAAGTAAGATGAGAAGGCCCTACTGAGAAAAGGTACCAAGCCCCATGGCTAAACATAGGTAAGAATTATGGGTTAATTTAAATTGTAGGAGCTAATTAGTAATAAGTCTGAGCAATAGTCCAGACAGTTTATAATTAATATAAGGTTCTGTGTGTTTACTTGGGACTGAATGACTGCTGTTCCAGGTGGGACAGAAACTTCCATATACAGGTATTTGATTACAGCAATGAGCAAAGTAACTAATGCACTAACCACCAGAGAAACACAAAACAAAACCGTAATGGGGTATGACTTCACTTCAGGATTGGGGAGAGAGCTCAGCAGCAGATTGCTTGCCTCATAAGCGTGAGCACCCCCAGGTCTGAGTCCTAGAACCTGTGAAAAAAGTTGGGCATGGTGATGCATATTTGTAATCTCAGTAACTGGGAATCTGGAGATAGGAGGATCCTTAGAGTTTGCAGAGTCCCATTGAGCCATTTTAGTTTAATCTGTGAGTGCTGCATCCCATTGAGAGACCTACTTCAGAAAACAAGACTGGAAGTT